>NC_034180.2:54634034-54856534 GCF_002021735.2 Oncorhynchus kisutch
GAGAGAGAGAAAGGAGAGGAGAGAGAGAGAGAGAGAGAGAGGAGAGAGAGAGAGAGAGAGAGAGAGAGAGAGAGAGATTTAGTCAGACAGACAGTCAGGGAATGAGAAAGAGAACGTTTGAACAAGGGATCGTTCCCGAGAACAGCCCAGGCTGCAAACTGACCATAGGACATGTTTAAAATAGGTCTATGACCTCTGACCCTATAGAGTTATATGGTAAACCCTGCTCGCCCCTGGTGGTGCAGACAGACAGGCAGGATGGAGCTCAGTGTGTGTGTGTGTGTGTGTGTGTGTGTGTGTGTGTGTGTGTGTGTGTGTGTGTGTGTGTGTGTGTTCTACCTGTTGGTGGTACAGACAGCCTGCTCAGGGCTGGATCCCCGTGGACAGCCCAGACCCCCTGTTCCCCCAGCAGCCATCACTCCATCTGGACAGCAACCGTAGTAGGACCGGCTACAGTGTTGGGCTGGCCCGGAGCTGTGACCATGGTACACTGTGTTGGTCTGGTGGTCAGCAGAGTCTGGTCTGAGGACTGAGAGAGACAAGCATAGTAATTACATAGGGGGCAACGGTAGAGACAGAGTTCTGCGGTAGAGAGATGTACTGTACCTCAACACAGGGTAGTGAGAGAGGTTCTGTACCTCAACACAGGGTAGAGAGAGGTTCTATACCTCAATCCAGGGTAGAGAAAAGTTCTGTACCTCAACCCAGGGTAGAGAGAGGTTCTGTAACTCAACACAGGGTAGAGAAAGGTTCTGTACCTCAACCCAGGGTAGAGAGAGGTTCTGTAACTCAACCCAGGGTAGAGAGAGGTTCTATATCTCAACACAGGGTGGAGAGAGGTTCTGTACCTCAACACAGGGTAGAGAGAGGTTCTGCATACACAACCCAGGGTAGAGAGAGGTTCTGTACCCCCAACACACGGTAGAGAGAAGGTTTGTACCTCAACCCAGGGTAGAGAGAGGTTCTGTACCTCAACCCAGGGTAGAGAGAGGTTCTGCATACACAACCCAGGGTAGAGAGAGGTTCTGTATCTCAACACAGGGTAGAGTGACGTTCTGTACCTCAACACAGGGTAGAGAGAGGTTCTGTACCTCAACCCAGGGTAGAGAGAGGTTCTGTATCTCAACCCAGGGTAGAAAGAGGTTCTGCATACACAACTCAACCCAAGGTAGAGAAAGGTTCTGTAACTCAACACAGGGTAGAGACAGGTTCTATACCTCAACCCAGGGTAGAGAGAGGTTATGTACCTCAACACAGGGTAGAGAGGTTCTGTACCTCAACCCAGGGTAGAGAGACGTTATGTACCTCAACCCAGGGTAGAGAGAGAGGTTCTGTACCTCAACCCAGGGTAGAGAGAGAGGTTCTGTACCTCAACACAGGGTAGAGAGAGGTTCTGTACCTCAACCCAGGGTAGAGAGAGGTTCTGTACCTCAACACAGGGTAGAGAGAGGTTATGTACCTCAACCCAGGGTAGAGAGAGAGGTGCTGTACCTCACCACAGGGTAGAGAGAGGTTATGTACCTCAACACAGGGTAGAGAGAGAGGTTCTGTACCTCACCACAGGGTAGAGAGAGGTTCTGTACCTCAACACAGGGTAGAGAGAGGTTCTGTACCTCAACACAGGGTAGAGAGAGGTTCTGTACCTCAACACGGGGTAGAGAGAGGTTCTGTACCTCAACACAGGGTAGAGAGATGTTCTGTACCTCAACACAGGGTAGAGAGAGGTTCTGTACCTCAACACAGGGTAGAGAGAGGTTCTGTACCTCAACACAGGGTAGAGAGAGGTTCTGTACCTCAACCCAGGGTAGAGAGAGAGGTTCTGTACCTCAACCCAGGGTAGAGAGAGAGGTTCTGTACCTCAACCCAGGGTAGAGAGAAGATGTTTATCCTGAGTGTCTGTCTCTTGTCTCTTGACAACACCACATGAATGACATCAATAGATCCAAGTAGACTACACAGCACTGTAGGTACACCACCCAGACTACACAGCACTGTAGACACACCACCCAGACTACACAGCACTGTAGACACACCACCCAGACTACACAGCACTGTAGACACACCACCCAGACTACACAGCACTGTAGACACACCACCCAGACTACACAGCACTGTAGACACACCACCCAGACTACACAGCACTGTAGATACACCACCCAGACTACACAGCACTGTAGATACACCACCCAGACTACACAGCACTGTAGACACACCACCCAGACTACACAGCACTGTAGATACCACCCAGACTACACAGCACTGTAGACACACCACCCAGACTACACAGCACTGTAGACACCACCCAGACTACACAGCACTGTAGACACCACCCAGACTACACAGCACTGTAGACACACCACTACACCGCAGTAGTACTAGGATATACACCGCAGTAGGAAAAAACACCACAGTAGACCTAGGATATACACCGCAGTAGGATATACACCACAGTAGGATATACACCACAGTAGTACTAGGATATACACCGCAGTAGCACTAGGATATACACCACAGTAGAACTAGGATATACACCGCAGTAGGATCTCCACCACAGTAGGATATACACCGCAGTAGAACTAGGATATGCACCACAGTAGGATATACACCGCAGTAGTACTAGGATATACACCGCTGTAGGATATACACCGCAGTAGCACTAGGATATACACCACAGTAGAACTAGGATATACACCACAGTAGAACTAGGATATACACCACAGTAGAACTAGGATATACACCGCAGTAGAACTAGGATATACACCATAGTAGAACTAGGATATACACCACAGTAGGATATACACTGCAGTAGTACTAGGATATACACCGCAGTAGGATATACACCGCAGTAGCACTAGGATATACACCATAGTAGAACTAGGATATACACCGCAGTAGATAATACACCACAGTATGATATACACCACAGTAGGATATACACCACAGTAGAACTAGGATATACACCACAGTAGAACTAGGATATACACCACAGTAGAACTAGGATATACACCACAGTAGAACTAGGATATACACCACAGTAGACCTAGGATATCCACCACAGTAGGATATACACCGCAGTAAAACTAGGATATACACCACAGTAGGATATACACCGCAGTAAAACTAGGATATACACCACAGTAGAACTAGGATATACACCGCAGTAGGATATACACCGCAGTAGGATATACACCGCAGTAGAACTAGGATATACACCACAGTAGGATATACACTGCAGTAGGATATACACCGCAGTAGATAATACACCACAGTATGATATACACCACAGTAGGATATACACCACAGTAGAACTAGGATATACACCACAGTAGAACTATGATATACACCACAGTAGAACTAGGATATACACCACAGTAGAACTAGGATATACACCACAGTAGACCTAGGATATCCACCACAGTAGGATATACACCGCAGTAAAACTAGGATATACACCACAGAAGGATATACACCGCAGTAAAACTAGGATATACACCACAGTAGAACTAGGATATACACCGCAGTAGGATATACACCGCAGTAGGATATACACCGCAGTAGAACTAGGATATACACCACAGTAGGATATACACTGCAGTAGGATATACACCACAGTAGAATACACACCGCAGTAGAACTAGGATATACACCACAGTAGGATATACACCGCAGTAGGATATACACCACAGTAGGACTAGGATATACGCCACAGTAGAACTAGGATATACACCACAGTAGAACTAGGATATACACCGCAGTAATCTGTACACCACAGTAGAACTAGGATATACACCACAGTAGAACTGGGATATACACCACAGTAGGATATACACCACAGTAGGATATATACCGCAGTAGGACTAGGATATACACCACAGTAGGATATACACCACAGTAGAACTAGGATATATACCGCAGTAGGATAAACACCACAGTAGGATATACACCACAGTAGAACTAGGATATATACCGCAGTAGGATATACACCACAGTAGGATATACACCGCAGTAGGATATACACCACAGTAGGATATCCACCGCAGTAGGACTGACATCACAGCTCCATCCAGCCTGCCCATCTGCACCACCACCAGGTAGACCAAACACGCACAAGTTCAGGCAGAACAGGACAGACAGAGTCACTGTCCAGGCCAGCGCTCACTCACACACTCCAGTGCCTCCAAATATTTTAATCAGACTGCCCAATCCTACGGACCCCCGAAAACATGTCAATCAGAACAGGATAATTAGGATGGGGGGGGCTGGAGGAGAGGGACAGGGGGTGGGGGGAACTGGAGGAGAGGGACAGGGGGGTGGGGGGGGCTGGAGGAGAGGGACAGGGGGGTGGGGGGGGCTGGAGGAGAGGGACAGGGGGGTGGGGGGCTGGAGGAAGAGAGGGACAGGGGGGGGGGGGGGCTGGAGGAGAGGGACAGGGGGGGGGGCTGGAGGAGAGGGACAGGGGGGTGGGGGGGGGCTGGAGGAGAGGTACAGGGGGGTGGGGGGCTGGAGGAGAGGGACAGGGGGTGGGGGGCTGGAGGAGAGGGACAGGGGGGTGGGGGGCTGGAGGAGAGGGACAGGGGGGTGCGGGGGGGGGGGCTGTTGCCAGAAAGTTGGAAGCACAGAATCATCTAGAATGTCATTGTATGCTGTAGCGTTAAGATTTCCCTTCACTAGAACTAAGGGGCCTAGCCCGAACTATGAAAAACAGCCCCAGACAATTATTCCTCCTCCACTAAACTTTACAGTTGGCATTCTGCATTGGGGCAGGTAGCGTTCTCCTGGCATCCGCCAAAACCCAAATTTGTCGGTCTTACTGCCAGATGGTGAAGCGTGATTCATCACTCCAGAGAACACGATTCCACTGCTCCAGAGTCCAATAGCGGCGAGCTCCAGATGACGCTTGGCATTGCGCATGGTGATCTTAGGCTTGTATGCAGCTGCTCGGTCATGGAAACCCATTTCATGAAGTTCCCGACAGACAGCTCTTGTGCTGACTTTGCTTCCAGAGGCAGTTTGGAACTCAGTAGTGAGTGTTGCAACCGAGAACAGACGATTTCTACACCCTAAGTGTTTCAGCACTCGGCGGTCCCGTTCTGTGAGCGTGTGTGGCCTACCACTTCACGGCTGAGCCGTTGTTGCTCCTAGACGTTTCCACTTCACAATAACAGCACTTGTAGTTGACCGCAGCTCTAGCAGGGAATTTTTTTTACGAACTGACTTGTTGGAAAGGTGACATCCTTTGACGGTGCCTTCATTCGAAAGTCACTGAGCTCTTCAGTAAGGTCATTCTACTGCAAATATTTGTCTTTGGAGATCGCATGGCAGTGTTCTCGATTTTACACACCAGTCTGCAACAGGTTTGGCTGAAATAGCAGAATCCACTAGTTTGAATGGGTGTCCACATACTTTTGTATATATTGTGCACCTGTATGAAAGTCAAGGACACTCAAGTTCACTTGGACAGATAGATCTCCTCTCCTGGAGTTAGGAACAAACCTGTAGCGTGATCTGGGACGCCGTGCTGTGTGTGGTCTTGTCCTCTGGGATCCTGCATACTGGGGACAACTGGACAACAACAAGAAGAAGAGACAGACACTCATATCTATAGTTCAGATTATATACATACATATACACTGGGGACCCCTGGACAATAAGAAGAGACAGACACTCATATCTATAGTTCAGATTATATACATACATATACACTGGGGACCCCTGGACAATAAGAAGAGACACAGAATTACAGATGTAGATTATATGGTTGAGATTCATGTCTATTTCGACCAATCAGCGCACACACGCACACACGCACACACACACACACACACACGTCTCACCCTGTGGGCTGTAGCAGGGCTGTGTGTTGCAGGTCTCCACTGTGAGGGGTTTGGGGACGGAGTTACAACGTTCCACTGGGTACAGGTTCCTCTCTCGGTCAGAACACATCACTTGGCGCTCACGCAGACCTGACTCACATCTCTTAGAGCACTGGAGACAAGAGAGGAGGAGAGGTGGAGAGGAGGAGGAGAGAGGAGGAGAGGAGATGAGAGGAGGAGGAGAGGTGGAGAGGTGGAGAGGAGGAGAGGTGGAGAGGAGGAGGAGAGGAGGAGGAGAGGTGGAAAGGTGGAGAGGAGGAGAGGAGGAGGAGAGAGGAGGAGGAGAGGAGACGAGGTGAAGAGGAGAGGAGAGGAGGAGGAGTGGTGGAGAGGTGGAGAGGAGGAGGAGAGGTGGAGAGGAGAGGAGGAGAGGAGGAGGAGAGGTGGAAAGGTGGAGTGGAGGAGAGGAGGAGAGGAGAGGAGAGGAGAGGAGAGGAGAGGAGAGGAGAGGAGAGGAGAGGAGAGGAGAGGAGAGGAGAGGAGAGGAGAGGAGGAGAGTGTTAATTGTATTAGTGTGTGCGTGTGCGTGTGTGTGTGTGTGTGTGTGTGTTAATTGCATAGCGTGTGTGTGCGTGTGTGTGTGTGTGTTAATTGCATAGCGTGTGTGTGCGTGTGTGTGCGTGTGTGTGTGTGTGTGTGTGTGTAATGACTTTGTGTGTCAGTCTGTGCCACTCACCAGTCCCCAGTCTCCAACATGCCAGCTGACAGACAGTAGGCATGCGGGCATGGAGCAGGGCTGGGCGGCTACAGGGCGGAGTGAGGCGATGCAGGAGGTGTCTGCTAGCTGGACTGATGCTGCACCGACACACATCACCTCTCTGGACTGATCCCCTGTCCCACATGTCACTGAACACTGGAGACAACACAACACAATGTAGCTAGTTAAACTGGACACTGGAGACAACACAACACAATGTAGCTAGTAAAACTGAACACTGGAGAGAACACAACACAATGTAGCTAGTTAAACTGAGCACTGCAGAGAACACAACACAATGTAGCTAGTTAAACTGAGCACTGCAGAGAACACAATACAATGTAGCTAGTTAAACTGAGCACTGCAGAGAACACAACACAATGTAGCTAGTTAAACTGAGCACTGCAGAGAACACAATACAATGTAGCTAGTTAAACTGATCACTGCAGAGAACACAACACAATGTAGCTAGTTAAACTGAGCACTGCAGAGAACACAATACAATGTAGCTAGTTAAACTGAGCACTGCAGAGAACACAATACAATGTAGCTAGTTAAACTGAGCACTGCAGAGAACACAACACAATGTAGCTAGTTAAACTGAGCACTGGAGAGAACACAACACAATGTAGCTAGTTAAACTGAGCACTGCAGAGAACACAACACAATGTAGCTAGTTAAACTGAGCACTGGAGAGAACACAATACAAAGTAGCTAGTTAAACTGAGCACTGCAGAGAACACAACACAATGCAGCTAGTTAAACTGGACACAACACAACACAATGTAGCTAGTTAAACTGGACACAACACAACACAATGTAGCTAGTTAAACTGAGCACTGCAGAGAACACAACACAATGTAGCTAGTTAAACTGAGCACTGCAGAGAACACAGCACAATGCAGCTAGTTAAACTGGACACAACACAACACAATGTAGCTAGTTAAACTGGACACAACACAACACAATGTAGCTAGTTAAACTGAACACTGCAGAGAACACAACACAATGTAGCTAGTTAAACTGAGCACTGGAGAGAACACAATACAATGTAGCTAGTTAAACTGAGCACTGCAGAACACAACACAATGTAGCTAGTTAAACTGAGCACTGCAGAGAACACAACACAATGTAGCTAGTTAAACTGAACACTGCAGAGAACACAACACACAGTGGGATTGATCACTAGTCCAATAATAAAACTAGACCCTCTTCCTGTTTCTAGATCTGAACAGTAGGTATGAAGCAGTGCATTATCTCACGTTATCGCATCGGCCAAATGTTCCACAGTGCCAACCGTCAAAGAGTCAAGATACGTGCTGATTTCTGAGAACAGTCCCACAACTTTGGCACTTTACAACTTCAGCAACAAGCTGTCCAACTAGCTACCGTTTGACCAGTCCAATAACCTTGTTCCAGGCTACTAGCTGGTTAGCATGCGCTGATCGAGCATGATTTTCCGTAGTAACCAGTGCCGTCATAGCTGCCCGAGAGCGGAGTGATTTTCAGAAATAGGAACAAGTGTTATGCTGATCAGCAAAAATCTAAATTCCACGTGGTCGTTAGGGGGGTCGAGGGTCGAGGGTCGTGTTGGAGTGATGCCTTCTGACGTGAGACACACGAGGGTCGTCGTGGAGTGATGCCGTCTGACGTGAGACACACGAGGGTCGTGGTGGAGTGATGCCGTCTGACGTGAGACACACGAGGGTCGTGGTGGAGTGATGCCGTCTGACGTGAGACACACGAGGGTCGTGATGGAGTGATGCCGTCTGACGTGAGACACACGAGGGTCGTGGTGGAGTGATGCCGTCTGACGTGAGACACACGAGGGTCGTGGTGGAGTGATGCCGTCTGACGTGAGACACACGAGGGTCGTGGTGGAGTGATGCCGTCTGACGTGAGACACACGAGGGTCGTGGTGGAGTGATGCGGTCTGACGTGAGACACACAAGGGTCGAGTGATGCCGTCTGACGTGAGACACACGAGGGTCGTAGTGGAGTTATACCGTCTGACGTGAGACACACGAGGGTCGTAGTGGTGTGATGCCGTCTGACGTGAGACACACGAGGGTCGTGAGGGAGTGATACCGTGTGACGTGAGACACACGAGGGTCGTGGTGGAGTTATACCGTCTGACGTGAGACACACGAGGGTCGTGGTGGAGTGATACCGTGTGACGTGAGACACACGAGGGTCGTGGTGGAGTTATACCGTCTGACGTGAGACACACGAGGGTCGTGGTGGAGTGATGCCGTCTGACGTGAGACACACGAGGGTCGTGGTGGAGTGATACCGTGTGACGTGAGACACACGAGGGTCGTGGTGGAGTTATACCGTCTGACGTGAGACACACGAGGGTCGTGGTGGAGTGATGCCGTCTGACGTGAGACACACGAGGGTCGTGGTGGAGTGATGCCGTCTGACGTGAGACACACGAGGGTCGTGGTGGAGTGATACCGTCTGACGTGAGACACACGAGGGTCGTGGTGGAGTTATACCGTCTGACGTGAGACACACGAGGGTCGTGGTGGAGTGATGCCGTCTGACGTGAGACACACGAGGGTCGTGGTGGAGTGATGCCGTCTGACGTGAGACACACGAGGGTCGTGGTGGAGTGATGCCGTCTGACGTGAGACACACGAGGGTCGTGGTGGAGTTTCCACCCTCTATAGAACATCAAACGGTGGGGAAGCGTTTCCCAAACTCGGTCCTGGGGACCCTGAAGGGTGCATGTTTTGTTTTATGTTTTCATGCCTTACCACGACACAGCTGACTCAAATAATCACCTCATCACCAAGCTTTGATTCTTCTAATCAGCTGTGTCGTGTTATGGAAACAAACTCCACCGTGCACCCTTTGGGATCCCCAACACACTGGATTAGGGCCAAGGGGAAGGAGAGTTAGTACCTCAGGCCTACCCCTCTCCCTCTCTACCCCTCTCCCTATTCTGACTGCAGTACCTACCACACTCAGGTCTACCCCTCTCCCTCTCCTGACTGCAGTACCTACCACACTCAGGTCTACCCTCTCCCTCTCCTGACTGCAGTACCTACCGCGCTCAGGTCTACCCCTCTCCCTCTCCTGACTGCAGTACCTACCACGCTCAGGTCTACCCCTCTCCCTCTCCTGACTGCAGTACCTACCACGCTCAGGTCTACCCCTCTCCCTCTCCTGACTGCAATACCTACCGCGCTCAGGTCTACCCCTCTCCCTCTCCTGACTGCAGTACCTACCACGCTCAGGTCTACCCCTCTCCCTCTCCTGACTGCAGTACCTACCACGCTCAGGTCTACCCCTCTCCCTCTCCTGACTGCAGTACCTACCACGCTCAGGTCTACCCCTCTCCTGACTTCAGTACCTACCACGCTCAGGTCTACCCTTCTCCCTCTCCTGACCGCAGTACCTACCACGCTCAGGCCTACCCCTCTCCCTCTCCTGACTGCAGTACCTACCACGCTCAGGTCTACCCCTCTCCCTCTCCTGACTGCAGTACCTACCACACTCAGGTCTACCCCTCTCCCTCTCCTGACTGCAGTACCTACCGCGCTCAGGTCTACCCCTCTCCCTCTCCTGACTGCAGTACCTACCGCGCTCAGGTCTACCCCTCTCCCTCTCCTGACCGCAGTACCTACCACGCTCAGGTCTACCCCTCTCCCTCTCCTGACCGCAGTACCTACCACGCTCTGGTCTACCCCTCTCCCTCTCTACCCCTCTCCCTCTCCTGACCGCAGTACCTACCGCGCTCCAGACAGAGGCCCTCCAGGAGACACAACGCTGCATGTTGCAGGTCTGCAGGGTGGGCGGGGTGAGGGCGTAGGCTGCACAGACAGCGTCCTCCACCACACGGGGCCCTGATGCATCATGGGAGACACACTGCACACTGCGCACCTGGGAGCCGCCGCCACACGATACAGAGCACACGTTCCATTCACCTGTCGACCAGCTGAGACGGGGAGCAGAGAGACGGGAGTCAATAACTGATTCAGAGTCGCTGCATGTGATTCAGAGTGGCTGCATGTGATTCTGAGTCACTGCAGGTGATTCAGAGTGGCTGCATGTGATTCAGAGTGGCTGCAAGTGATTCAGAGTGGCTGCATGTGATTCAGAGTGGCTGCATGAGATTCAGAGTGGTTGCATGTGATTCAGAGTGGCTGCATGTGATTCAGAGTGGTTGCATGTGATTCAGAGTGGCTGCATGAGATTCAGAGTGGCTGCATGAGATTCAGAGTGGCTGCATGAGATTCAGAGTGGCTGCATGAGATTCAGAGTGGCTGCATGAGATTCAGAGTGGTTGCATGTGATTCAGAGTCGCTGCATGAGATTCAGAGTGGCTGCATGTGATTCAGAGTGGCTGCAAGTGATTCAGAGTGGCTGCATGAGATTCAGAGTGGCTGCATGAGATTCAGTGTCTACCTAGCTGCTGCCCACTCTACTGTCTACGTAGCTGCTGCCCACTCTACTGTCTAGGTAGCTACTGCCCACTCCAATGCATATGTAGCTGCTGCCCACTCTACTGTCTAGGTAGCTGCTGCCCACTCCACTGTCTACCTAGCTGATGCCCACTACTGTCTAGGTAGCTGCTGCCCACTCTACTGTTTACGTAGCTGCTGCCCACTCTACTGTCTACGTAGCTGCTGCCCACTCTACTGTCTAAGTAGCTGCTGCCCACTCTACTGTCTAAGTAGCTGCTGCCCACTCTACTGTCTACGTAGCTGCTGCCCACTCTACTGTCTACGTAGCTGCTGCCCACTCTACTGTCTACGTAGCTGCTGCCCACTCCACTGTCTACGTAGCTGCTGCCCACTCTACTGTCTAAGTAGCTGCTGCCCACTCTACTGTCTAAGTAGCTGCTGCCCACTCTACTGTCTACGTAGCTGCTGCCCACTCTACTGTCTACGTAGCTGCTGCCCACTCTACTGTCTAAGTAGCTGCTGCCCACTCTACTGTCTAGGTAGCTGCTGCCCACTCTACTGTCTAAGTAGCTGCTTCCCACTCTACTGTCTAAGTAGCTGCTGCCCAATCTACTGTCTACGTAGCTGCTGCCCACTCTACTGTCTAGGTAGCTGCTGCCCACTCTACTGTCTACGTAGCTACTGCCCACTCCAATGCATATGTAGCTGCTGCCCACTCTACTGTCTACGTAGCTGCTGCCCACTCTACTGTCTACATAGCTGCTGCCCACTCTACTGTCTAAGTAGCTGCTGCCCACTCTACTGTCTAGGTAGCTGCTGCCCACTCTACTGTCTAAGTAGCTGCTTCCCACTCTACTGTCTAAGTAGCTGCTGCCCAATCTACTGTCTACGTAGCTGCTGCCCACTCTACTGTCTAGGTAGCTGCTGCCCACTCTACTGTCTACGTAGCTACTGCCCACTCCAATGCATATGTAGCTGCTGCCCACTCTACTGTCTACGTAGCTGCTGCCCACTCTACTGTCTACATAGCTGCTGCCCACTCTACTGTCTACGTAGCTGCTGCCCACTCTACTGTCTAGGTAGCTGCTGCCCACTCTACTGTCTACGTAGCTACTGCCCACTCCAATGCATATGTAGCTGCTGCCCACTCTACTGTCTACGTAGCTGCTGCCCACTCTACTGTCTACATAGCTGCTGCCCACTCTACTGTCTACGTAGCTGCTGCCCACTCTACTGTCTACGTAGCTGCTGCCCACTCTACTGTCTACGTAGCTGCTGCCCACTCTACTGTCTACGTAGCTGCTGCCCACTCTACTGTCTACGTAGCTGCTGCCCACTCTACTGTCTACGTAGCTGCTGCCCACTCTACTGTCTACGTAGCTGCTGCCCACTCTACTGTCTACGTAGCTGCTGCCCACTCTACTGTCTACGTAGCTGCTGCCCACTCTACTGTCTACGTAGCTGCTGCCCACTCTACTGTCTACGTAGCTGCTGCCCACTCTACTGTCTACGTAGCTGCTGCCCACTCTACTGACTAAGTAGCTGCTGCCCACTCTACTGACTAAGTAGCTGCTGCCCACTCTACTGTCTAGGTAGCTGCTGCCACTCTACTGTCTACGTAGCTGCTGCTCACTCTACTGTCTACGTAGCTGCTGCCCACTCTACTGTCTAAGTAGCTGCTGCCCACTCTACTGTCTAGGTAGCTGCTGCCCACTCTACTGTCTACGTAGCTGCTGCCCACTCTACTGTCTACGTAGCTGCTGCTCACTCTACTGTCTACGTAGCTGCTGCCCACTCTACTGTCTACGTAGCTGCTGCCCACTCTACTGTCTACGTAGCTGCTGCCCACTCTACTGTCTAAGTAGCTGCTGCCCACTCTACTGTCTACGTAGCTGCTGCCCACTCTACTGTCTACGTAGCTGCTGCCCACTCTACTGTCTACGTAGCTGCTGCCCACTCTACTGTCTAGGTAGCTGCTGCCCACTCTAACAGGTGTCTTTATGATGTAACAGAACAACACCAGTGTCTTAATGATGTAACAGAACAACACCAGTGTCTTAATGATGAAACAGAACAACACCAGTGTCTTAATGATGTAACAGAACAACACCAGTGTCTTAATGATGTAACAGAACAACACCAGTGTCTTAATGATGTAACAGAACAAGTGTCTTAATGATGTAACAGAACAACACCAGTGTCTTAATGATGTAACAGAACAACACTAGTGTCTTTATGATGTTACAGAACAACACCAGTGTCTTAATGATGTAACAGAACAACACTAGTGTCTTAATGATGTAACAGAACAACACCAGTGTCTTTATGATGTAACAGAACAACACCAGTGTCTTTATGATGTAACAGAACAAGTGTCTTAATGATGTAACAGAACAACACCAGTGTCTTTATGATGTAACAGAATAACACCAGTGTCTTAATGATGTAACAGAATAACACCAGTGTCTTAATGATGTAACAGAACAACACCAGTGTCTTAATGATGTAACAGAACAACACCAGTGTCTGTATGATGTAACAGAACAACACCAGTGTCTTTATGATGTAACAGAACAACACCAGTGTCTTAATGATGTAACAGAACAACACCAGTGTCTTAATGATGTAACAGAACAACACCAGTGTCTTTATGATGTAACAGAACAAGTGTCTTAATGATGTAACAGAACAACACCAGTGTCTTAATGATGTAACAGAACAACACCAGTGTCTTCATGATGTAACAGAACAACACCAGTGTCTTTATGATGTAACAGAACAACACCAGTGTCTTTATGATGTAACAGAACAACACTAGTGTCTTAATGATGTAACAGAACAACACCAGTGTCTTTATGATGTAACAGAACAACACCGGTGTCTTTATGATGTAACAGAACAATACCAGTGTCTTAATGATGTAACAGAACAACACCAGTGTCTTAATGATGTAACAGAACAACACCAGTGTCTTAATGATGTAACAGAACAACACCAGTGTCTTAATGATGTAACAGAACAACACCAGTGTCTTAATGATGTAACAGAACAACACCAGTGTCTTAATGATGTAACAGAACAACACTAGTGTCTTAATGATGTAACAGAACAACACCAGTGTCTTAATGATGAAACAGAACAACACCAGTGTCTTAATGATGTAACAGAACAACACCAGTGTCTTAATGATGTAACAGAACAAGTGTCTTAATGATGTAACAGAACAACACCAGTGTCTTAATGATGTAACAGAACAACACCAGTGTCTTAATGATGTAACAGAACAACACCAGTGTCTTAATGATGTAACAGAACAACACTAGTGTCTTAATGATGTAACAGAACAACACCAGTGTCTTAATGATGAAACAGAACAACACCAGTGTCTTAATGATGTAACAGAACAACACCAGTGTCTTAATGATGTAACAGAACAAGTGTCTTAATGATGTAACAGAACAACACCAGTGTCTTTATGATGTAACAGAACAACACCAGTGTCTTAATGATGTAACAGAACAACACTAGTGTCTTTATGATGTAACAGAACAACACCAGTGTCTTAATGATGTAACAGAACAACACTACAACGATGTCCCACACTAGCACACTACGTGTTATGCATTGCCAATCTCTCCATTCTATGTAGTGCACATGCTAATAGTTTAACTATGTTAACAGACAGACAGCAACCCAGCTTAGGGATCAGTGGTCAGGGGTTAAGGGTTAGGGGGTGTAGTTCATGGAAGGGACCTCTGATGCAATTCTAGCATCAAATACTTTCTCTCTCAGTGGAGAGGAAGCAGGGAGGAGGTGGGAGGGGGAGGATAAGGGAGGAAGCAGGGAGGAGGTGGGAGGAGGATAAGGGAGGAAGCAGGGAGGAGGTGGGAGGAGGAGGAGAAGGGAGGAAGCAGGGAGAAGGTGGGAGGAGGAGGAGAAGGGAGGAAGCAGGGAGAAGGTGAGAAGAGGAGGATAAGGGAGGAAGCAGGAAGAAGGTGAGAAGAGGAGGATAAGGGAGGAAGCAGGGAGAAGGTGGGAGGGGGTGGATAAGGGAGGAAGCAGGGAGGAGGAGGATAAGGGAGGAAGCAGGGAGGAGGTGAGAAGAGGAGTGAGTGAGGAGAGCTGGATAGAAGGAATGAAAAGTAGGAGGAGACGAGGGAAGGGAGGAGAGCCGAGGTGAGTTCAGTTCACTTGAACGTTCCAGAATGTAAAAACGTACTGAACGCAGCCATGGATAGGAGAGGAGAGAGAGACAGAGAGAGAGAGACAGAGAGAGAGAGACAGAGAGAGACAGAGAGACAGAGAGAGGGAGAGAGAGAGACAGAGAGAGAGAGAGACAGAGAGAGAGAGAGAGAGACAGAGAGAGAGAGAGAGAGACAGAGAGAGAGAGAGAGAGAGAGAGAGAGAGAGAGAGAGAGAGAGAGAGAGAGAGAGAGAGAGAGAGAGAGACAGAGAGAGAGAGAGAGAGAGAGAGAGAGAGAGAGAGAGAGAGAGAGAGACAGAGAGAGAGACAGAGAGAGAGAGAGAGACAGAGAGAGAGAGAGAGAGAGTTTGGATCTCTGAGCTGGATGGTTGCCCCTTGCCTTTGTTCTGGGTCCCGACATGGAAGAACAGGCGTCAACACTAAACACTGAACACAGACTCACACTGAACTCAAACACATCCCAGGGAGTTGTGCCATACTCTAAATGTGTATTAGATGTGTAGAGACTTAACTATTAACTTAAAATAAACTGTTTTGGTTTCAAACGGCACCCTATTCCCTAGATAGTGCACAAGAGCCCATAGGGCCCTGGTCTAGAGTAGTGCACTATATAGGGCTCTGGTCTAAAGTAGTGCACTACATAGGGCTCTTGTCTAAAGTAGCGCACTATATAGGGCTCTGGTCTAAAGTAGGGCACTATATAGGGCTCTGGTCTAAAGTAGTGCACTATATAGGGAATAGGGTGTAATTTTGGATACGTCCTTGATCTCTGGTATACAACCCCCCTGTGTTTGAGGTCAAATGTTAAACTAGAGCTTTTTGGAGCAGCGGGCCACCGTAGGCCCTGTGTTACCTGTACACATATGTTCTGGTGCTTTCAGAGGGCGTCCACACATGTGGCTGATACAGGTATGCCATCCTTTATCAACAGGGACAACAACAACATTACCCACAACAGTGAGACCAGGGAGAGAGAGGAGAGAGGAGAGAGGAGACCAGAGAGAGAGGAGACCAGAGAAAGGAGAGGAGACCTGGGAGAAGACACCGGATAGAAGCTAGAGGAGACCAGACAAGAGGAGACCAGAGAGAGGAGACCAGAGACAGGAGAGAGGTGATCAGAGAGAGGAGACCATAGAGAGGAGACCAGAAAAAGAGGAGACCAGAGAGAGAGGAGTAAGGATACCATAGAGAGGAGACCAGAGAGAGGGGAGACCGGAGAGAGGGGAGACAAGAGAGAGAGAAGTCCAGAGAGAGAGGAGAGAGGAGACTAGAGAGAGGAGGTCAGAGAGGAGACCAGAGAGAGAGGAGACCAGAGAGAGGAGCCAGAGAGAGAGGAGACTGGAGAGAGGAGATCAGAGAGAGGAGACCAGAGAGAGAGAGGAGACCAGAGAGAGAGGAGACCAGAGAGAGGAGCCAGACCATAGAGTGAGAAAGAGGGCTCAGCGCTGCCCATGCTGTCACTGAAGCCATTGTGGCACAGATACAAGGATGGGCCCCCTTTCTATCTATATGGCCAAGCCAGACAGCTCCTGTATGGACACACAAACCTACTGAACACAGGTTACCAAGACTAACAAGATTACACTGGACTATTCTCCTAATGATAGGCTACATCCATTCTATTACACTGGACTATTCTCCTAATGATAGGCTACATCCATTCTATTACACTGGACTATTCTCCTAATGATAGGCTACATCCATTCTCAACATAATTGCAAATTCCAGAAACTTTCCCAAATTTCCCAGGTTTTCGGACGGAGGATGGAATCAGGTAGGAGGATGGAGTCAGGTAGGAGGATGGAGTCAGGTAGGAGGATGGAGTCAGGTAGGAGGATGGAGTCAGGTAGGAGGGGGAGTCAGGTAGGAGGATGGAATCAGGTAGGAGGGGGAGTCAGGTAGGAGGGGGAGTCAGGTAGGAGGAGGGAGTCAGGTAGGAGGAGGGAGCAGGGAGTCAGGTAGAAGGGGGAGTCAGGTAGGAGGATGGAATCAGGTAGGAGGAGGGAGTCAGGTAGGAGGGTGGAGTCAGGTAGAAGGAGGGAGCAGGGAGTCAGGTAGGAGGGGGAGTCAGGTAGGAGGATGGAATCAGGTAGGAGGAGGGAGTCAGGTAGGAGGATGGAGTCAGGTAGGAGGAGGGAGTCAGGTAGGAGAGGGAGTCAGGTAGGAGGATGGAATCAGGTAGGAGGAGGGAGTCAGGTAGGATGGGGAGTCAGGTAGGAGGATGGAATCAGGTAGGAGGGGGAGTCAGGTAGGAGGATGGAGTCAGGTAGGAGGAGGGAGTCAGGTAGGAGGAGGGAGTCAGGTAGAAGGAGGGTGTCAGGTAGGAGGAGGGAGTCAGGTAGGAGGAGGGAGTCAGGTAGGAGGAGGGAGTCAGGTAGGAGAAGGGAGTCAGGTAGGAGGGGGAGTCAGGTAGGAGGATGGAGTCAGGTAGGAGGAGGGAGTCAGGTAGGAGGAGGGAGTCAGGTAGAAGGAGGGAGTCAGGTAGGAGGAGGGAGTCAGGTAGGAGGAGGGAGTCAGGTAGGAGAAGGGAGTCAGGTAGGAGGAGGGAGCAGGGAGTCAGGTAGAAGGAGGGAATCAGGTAGGATGATGGAGTCAGGTAGGAGTAGGGAGGAGGGACTCAGGTAGGAGGAGAGAGCAGGGAGTCAGGTAGGAGGAGGGAGCAGGGAGTCAGGTAGAAGGAGGGAGTCAGGTAGGTTGATGGAGTCAGGTAGGAGGAGGGTGTTAGGTAGGAGGAGGGAGGAGGGAGTCAGGTAGGAGGAGAGAGCAGGGAGTCAGGTAGGAGGAGGGAGCAGGGAGTCAGGTAGGGGGAGGGAGCAGGGATTCAGGTAGAAGGAAGGAGTCAGGTAGGAGGAGGGAGCAGGGAGGGACTCCACCGACTAGGATTTCCGAAGAACCCGTGTGAACTTTGTGAAAGATCTGGGCCCATATCCATTAAGCGTCTCAAAGTAGAAGCGCTGATCTAGGATCTGTCCATATCATCTTATTCATTATGATCTAAAAGGCAACACTGACTCTGAGACGCTTCGTGAATCAACCTTACCTTATTATGACTGATTGTGTTATCACAGTGCTACACCATGTCAGCTTCTCTACCCCTACTTACAGTCTTCTTCATCACAGTGGCCTTGATAGGTTCAGTCTGTTTAGCACACAGTGACTGGGGTCTGTCTCAAAGTACAGCACATTCCACCATACTGGACGTGGAAATCAGGGCATTCATCTCTGAGCTAGGACGCAAAAGGCGACTGACTGACTTCTGTCTAAGAAAATATAATCCACGTTGCTATCAGACTTACTTTGACGTGCATGACTATAAACTGACATCACTTCCTTGAACAGCGTCTTGTTCATTTCCCAAAAGGAGTTATTGTGAAATGTAGAGCCTTGTAGGAAGTGGCTGACTCACCTCTGAGTCTGAGGACACTGCTGAGTGTTGCAGGTGCGGTTGGTGAGGGGGCGTGGCAAGGCGGAGCACAGGTAGTCTGGGTAGGCCTCGTTATCGATGGCACAGAACACCAGACGAGACTGGTACCCTGGTGGAGGGAGCAGGATGAGGAATCAGTCCAGCAGGGATGGAAAAAGATTAACTGTGTCCAAGGATACTTTGGTCAAAAACAAACAGCATTAACTATTGTTGAGTGGAACAAGAAGAGCAAGAAGAAAAACAAGAACATGAAGAACAAGAACAAGAACAACAAGAAGAAGAACAAGAGGAACAAGAACAAGAAGAACAAGAAGAAGAAGAAGAACAAGAAGAAGAACAAGAGGAACAAGAACAAGAGGAACAAGAACAAGAGGAACAAGAACAAGAAGAACAAGAGGAACAAGAACAAGAAGAACAAGAAGAAGAACAAGAGGAACAAGAACAAGAAGAACAAGAGGAACAAGAACATGAAGAACAAGAACAAGAACATGAGATGAGTATGTACAAGTCAAAGCGAGGAAGAACATGACGTAAATAAAGACCCAGTGACAGACTAGAGTAAGGAGGGACACGTACCTGAGCCAGTGACAGACTAGAGTAAGGAGGGACACGTACCTGACCCAGTGACAGACTAGAGTAAGGAGGGACACGTACCTGACCCAGTGACAGACTAGAATAAGGAGGGACACGTACCTGACCCAGTGACAGACTAGAGTAAGGAGGGACACGTACCTGACCCAGTGACAGACTAGAGTAAGGAGGGACACGTACCTGACCCAGTGACAGACTAGAGTAAGGAGGGACACGTACCTGACCCAGTGACAGACTAGAGTAAGGAGGGACACGTACCTGACCCAGTGACAGACTAGAGTAAGGAGGGACACGTACCTGACCCAGTGACAGACTAGAGTAAGGAGGGACAAGTACCTGACCCAGTGACAGACTAGAGTAAGGAGGGACAAGTACCTGACCCAGTGACAGACTAGAGTAAGGAGGGACACGTACCTGAGCCACACTCTCTGCTGCAGGCAGCCCAGGAGCCGAAGCTCCAGTAGTGACCCTCTCTGGAGTGACCGTTAGGGAGGTAGTACTCGTACTCTACTCCCTGGTTATGTTCCTGGCTGATCAACTGGGGGGGGGGCAGAAGGAAAGGTTTGATCATCTGGGGATCTGTATCAACACTGGTATATTTGATGGAAGATTAGCGTTACTGATACTGATCATCATACATCTCTTTCCATAATCACGGCCATTAATATGGAGTTGGGCCCCCCTTTACTGCTATAACAGCCTCCACTCTTCTGGGAAGACTTTCCACTAGATGTTGGAACATTGCTGTGGGGGACTTGCTTCCATTCAGCCACAAGAGTATTAGTGAGGTCAGGCGCTGATGTTGTGCGATTTAGGCCTGACTCGCAGTCGGTGTTCCAATTCATCCCAAAGGTGTTCGATGGGGTTGAGGTCAGGGCTCTGTGCAGGCTAGTCAAGTTCTTCCACACCGATTTTGACAAACCATTTCTGTATGGATCTCGCTTTGTGCACAGGGGCATTGTCATGCTGAAACAGCAAAGGGCCTTCCCCAAACTGTTACCACAAAGTTGGAAGCACAGAATCGTCTAGAATGTCATGGTATGCTGTAGCGTTAAGATTTAAGATTTCCCTTCACTGAAACTAAGGGGACCGAACCATGAAAAACAGCCCCAGACCATTATTCCTCCTCCACCAAACTTTACAGTTGGCACTATGCATTGGGGCAGGTAGTGTTCTCCTGGCATCTGCCAAACCAAGATTTGTCAGTCGGACTGCCAGATGGTGAAGCGTGATTCATCATTCCAGAGAACGTGATTCCACTGCTTCATAGAAACCCATGAAGTTCCCGACAGACATCTTAGGCTTGTATGCAGCTGCTCGGCCATGGAAACCCATTTCATGAAGCTCCCGACAAACAGTTCTTGTGCTGATGTTGCTTCCAGAGGCAGTTTGGAACTCAGTAGTGAGTGTTGCAACCAAGGACACACGGTTTTTACAAGCTACGTGCTTCAGACCTCGGTGGTTCCGTTCTGTGAGCTTGTGTGGCCTACCACTTCGCGGCTGAGCCGTTGTTGCTCCTAGACGTTCCCACTTCACAATAACACCACTTATAGTTGACCGGGGCAGCTCTAGCAGGGCTAGAAATTTGACATACTGACGTGTAACGATCCTATGACGGTGCCACGTTGAAAGTCACTGAGCTCTTCAGTAAGGCCATTCTACTGCCAATGTTTGTCCATGGAGATTGCATGGCTGTGTGTCAGCAACGGGTGTGACTGAATTAGCCGAATACACTCATTTGAAGGGGTGTCCACATACTTTTGTATATATAGTGCAGTTGGGAGTCTGTTCCCAAATCTGTTGGAGCTGTCTTGCCAACTCCTATGGTCGTTGTTAGCAAGACAGCACAAACAGAATACACATCTGGGAGTCTGTTTCAACAATGGTATGTGTAGTGGAAGTTCACCCTTACTACCAAGGATTATACACACTTGTAAAAAAGGGTTCGTAAATGTTTCTTCAACTTTCTCCATAGGAAAACCCTTTTGGTTCCATGTAGAATCCTCTGTGGGAAGGGTTCTACCTGGAACCAAAAAGGGTTCTTCAAAGGGTTCTGCTATGAGGACAGAACCTTTTCTTCTAAGAGTGTAGTACCAGATAACGTTAATTTTTTTATATTTTACTTGCACAAATGTAAATGTACTTCAGAAACATAAACACAAATGTTTCAGGTCGATAACAGCTGATGTGTTCATCTCTATTGATTTATCATGTTGCGCCGTGTGTGTGTGTGTGCGTGTGTGTGTGTGTGCGTGCGTGTCTGTCTGTCTAGTTGCTATGTGTGAGCCACATGCATGTAAAACCCAAAGACACATTTCCCATTCCACAAGAATGGGACAATAAAGTTTTGAACCTGAATCTAAATCGGGCACCCTATTCTGTACATAGTGCGCACTAAATAGGGAATAGGGTGTCGTTTTGGACGCTGGACCAGGTGTCTCTGACCTCTATAACCAGCGGCTCGGTGGTGGGTCCGCGACCGATGATGGTCTCAGGAGTCATCTCTCCCTCCGCCCCTCTCTGGTAGTATAGCATGGTGCCTGCTACTGGAGTAGCCCTGGAGAACTCAATCACCCAGTGGCCGTTCAGGTAGTACTCACCACGCAGGTTCTTAACGGCTGGTGGTAGACACAGTAGCCTTGGTTACAGACACAGTAGCCTTGGTTACAGACACAGTAGCCTTGGTTACAGTCACAGTAGCCTTGGTTACAGTCACAGTAGCCTTGGTTACAGTCACAGTAGCCTTGGTTACAGTCACAGTAGCCTTGGTTACAGACACAGTAGCCTTGGTTACAGACACAGTAGCCTTGGTTACAGACACAGTAGCCTTGGTTACAGACACAGTAGCCTTGGTTACAGACACAGTAGCCTTGGTTACAGACACAGTAGCCTTGGTTACAGACACAGTAGCCTTGATTACAGACACAGTCATTAAATAGAGTTCTCCTCGTACACAGTAACCTTGGTTACAGTCACAGTCATTAAATAGAGTTCTCCTCGTACACAGTAACCTTGGTTACAGTCGCAGTCATTAAATAGAGTTCTCCTCTACATACTCATGTTGTCATGATAAGATTGAACTCTTGATCTTAAATGCCGCCTCACTGATCTTAATGACATTTAATGTACAGGACAGCTGATAGCTATATCGTCTGTCTAGCCTAACCATTAACCATTAACCATCCAGTTGTCCAAGGAATGAAGTCCTCACCCAGGTAGTTACGAGTGGCAACAGTCTCTCCGATGCGGATGGAGGTGGCTCCCACAGGGATGATAAACAGCTGGTTATACCCTGGGAGGGAGGAGAACAGGAGAGAGAACAGCTGGTTATAGTCTGGGAGGGAGGAGAACAGGAGAGATAGAACAGCTGGTTATAGTCTGGGAGGGAGGAGAACAGGAGAGATAGAACAGCTGGTTATAGTCTGGGAGGGAGGAGAACAGGAGAGATAGAACAGCTGGTTATAGTCTGGGAGGGAGGAGAACAGGAGAGATAGAACAGCTGGTTATAGTCTGGGAGGGAGGAGAACAGGACAGATAGAACAGCTGGTTATAGTCTGGGAGGGAGGAGAACAGGAGAGATAGAACAGCTGGTTATAGCCTGGGAGGGAGGAGAACAGGAGAGATAGAACAGCTGGTTATAGTCTGGGAGGGAGGAGAACAGGAGAGATAGAACAGCTGGTTATAGTCTGGGAGGGAGGAGAACAGGAGAGATAGAACAGCTGGTTATAGTCTGGGAGGGAGGAGAACAGGAGAGATAGAACAGCTGGTTATAGTCTGGGAGGGAGGAGAACAGGAGAGATAGAACAGCTGGTTATAGTCTGGGAGGGAGGAGAACAGGAGAGATAGAACAGCTGGTTATAGCCTGGGAGGGAGGAGAACAGGAGAGAGAACAGCTGGTTATAGCCTGGGAGGGAGGAGAACAGGAGAGATAGAACAGCTGGTTATAGTCTGGGAGGGAGGAGAACAGGAGAGATAGAACAGCTGGTTATAGTCTGGGAGGGAGGAGAACAGGAGAGATAGAACAGCTGGTTATAGTCTGGGAGGGAGGAGAACAGGAGAGATAGAACAGCTGGTTATAGTCTGGGAGGGAGGAGAACAGGAGAGAGAACAGCTGGTTATAGTCTGGGAGGGAGGAGAACAGGAGAGATAGAACAGCTGGTTATAGTCTGGGAGGGAGGAGAACAGGAGAGAGAACAGCTGGTTATAGTCTGGGAGGGAGGAGAACAGGAGAGATAGAACAGCTGGTTATAGTCTGGGAGGGAGGAGAACAGGACAGATAGAACAGCTGGTTATAGTCTGGGAGGGAGGAGAACAGGAGAGATAGAACAGCTGGTTATAGCCTGGGAGGGAGGAGAACAGGAGAGATAGAACAGCTGGTTATAGTCTGGGAGGGAGGAGAACAGGAGAGATAGAACAGCTGGTTATAGTCTGGGAGGGAGGAGAACAGGAGAGATAGAACAGCTGGTTATAGTCTGGGAGGGAGGAGAACAGGAGAGAGAACAGCTGGTTATAGTCTGGGAGGGAGGAGAACAGGAGAGATAGAACAGCTGGTTATAGCCTGGGAGGGAGGAGAACAGGAGAGAGAGAACAGCTGGTTATAGCCTGGGAGGGAGGAGAACAGGAGAGAGAGAACAGCTGGTTATAGTCTGGGAGGGAGGAGAACAGGAGAGATAGAACAGCTGGTTATAGTCTCGGAGGGAGGAGAACAGGAGAGATAGAACAGCTGGTTATAGTCTGGGAGGGAGGAGAACAGGAGAGATAGAACAGCTGGTTATAGTCTGGGAGGGAGGAGAACAGGAGAGAGAACAGCTGGTTATAGTCTGGGAGGGAGGAGAACAGGAGAGATAGAACAGCTGGTTATAGTCTGGGAGGGAGGAGAACAGGACAGATAGAACAGCTGGTTATAGTCTGGGAGGGAGGAGAACAGGAGAGATAGAACAGCTGGTTATAGCCTGGGAGGGAGGAGAACAGGAGAGATAGAACAGCTGGTTATAGTCTGGGAGGGAGGAGAACAGGAGAGATAGAACAGCTGGTTATAGTCTGGGAGGGAGGAGAACAGGACAGATAGAACAGCTGGTTATACCCTGGGAGGGAGGAGAACAGGAGAGATAGAACAGCTGGTTATAGTCTGGGAGGGAGGAGAACAGGACAGATAGAACAGCTGGTTATACCCTGGGAGGGAGGAGAACAGGACAGATAGAACAGCTGGTTATACCCTGGGAGGGAGGAGAACAGGAGAGATAGAACAGCTGGTTATAGTCTGGGAGGGAGGAGAACAGGACAGATAGAACAGCTGGTTATAGTCTGGGAGGGAGGAGAACAGGACAGATAGAACAGCTGGTTATAGTCTGGGAGGGAGGAGAACAGGACAGATAGAACAGCTGGTTATACCCTGGGAGGGAGGAGAACAGGAGAGAATAAACAGCTGGTTATAGTCTGGGAGGGAGGCGAACAGGAGAGATAGAACAGCTGGTTATAGCCTGGGAGGGAGGAGAACAGGAGAGATAGAACAGCTGGTTATAGTCTGGGAGGGAGGAGAACAGGAGAGAGAACAGCTGGTTATAGTCTGGGAGGGAGGAGAACAGGAGAGAGAACAGCTGGTTATAGTCTGGGAGGGAGGAGAACAGGAGAGAGAACAGCTGGTTATAGCCTGGGAGAGAAGGGACACCTGGTTATACCCTGGGAGAGAAGGGACACCTGGTTATACCCTGGGAGAGAAGGGACACCTGGTTATACCCTGGGAGAGAAGGGACACCTGGTTATACCCTGGGAGAGAAGGGACACAAAGGGGGGACAGAACACATCAGTGGACAACCAGAGTTACTACCGTTGTTGACACTAAAACTTTTGTGACAAACTATCGCTAGAAGACGCCGGAGCCCTGTGGAGGCATTCTATTGGTCTGCCAATACCACAGCATGAACTTTGTAGAGCCCACAGCTGCACCATGGGGAAGCACTAGCATTACAGACACACTAGCATGGGGAAGCACTAGCATACAGACACACTAGCATACAGACACACTAGCATACAGACACACTAGCATACAGACACACTAGCATACAGACACACTAGCATACAGACACACTAGCATGGGGAAGCACTAGCATACAGACACACTAGCATACAGACACACTAGCATACAGACACACTAGCATGGGGAAGCACTAGCATACAGACACACTAGCATGGGGAAGCACTAGCACACAGACACACTAGCATGGGAAGCACTAGCATACAGACACACTAGCATGGGGAAGCACTAGCATACAGACACACTAGCATACAGACACACTAGCATACAGACACACTAGCATACAGACACACTAGATACAGACACACTAGCATACAGACACACTAGCATGGGGAAGCACTAGCATACAGACACACTAGCATGGGGAAGCACTAGCATACAGACACACTAGCATGGGGAAGCACTAGCATACAGACACACTAGCATGGGGAAGCACTAGCATACAGAACACACTAGGCACTAGCATGGGGAAGCACTAGCATACAGACACACTAGCATGGGGAAGCACTAGCATACAGACACACTAGCATACAGACACACTAGCATACAGACACACTAGCATACAGACACACTAGCATACAGACACACTAGCATGGGGAAGCACTAGCATACAGACACACTAGCATGGGAAGCACTAGCATACAGACACACTAGCATACAGACACACTAGCATACAGACACACTAGCATACAGACACACTAGCATACAGACAGACTAGCATACAGACACACTAGCATACAGACACACTAGCATACAGACACACTAGCATGGGAAGCACTAGCATACAGACACACTAGCATGGGGAAGCACTAGCATACATCGACACTAGCATACAGACACACTAGCATACATGGACACACTAGCATACATGGACACACTAGCATACAGACACACTAGCATACAGACACACTAGCATACAGACACACTAGCATACAGACACACTAGCATACAGACACACTAGCATACAGACACACTAGCATGGGGAAGCACTAGCATACAGACACACTAGCATACAGACACACTAGCATACAGACACACTAGCATACAGACACACTAGCATGGGGAAGCACTAGCATACAGACACACTAGCATGGGGAAGCACTAGCATACAGACACACTAGCATGGGGAAGCACTAGCATACAGACACACTAGCATGGGGAAGCACTAGCATACAGACACACTAGCACACAGACACACTAGCATACAGACACACTAGCATACAGACACACTAGCATACAGACACTAGCATACAGACACACTAGCATGGGGAAGCACTAGCATACAGACACACTAGCATGGGGAAGCACTAGCATACAGACACACTAGCATGGGGAAGCACTAGCATACAGACACACTAGCATGGGGAAGCACTAGCATGGGGAAGCACTAGCATACAGACACACTAGCATGGGGAAAGCACTAGCATACAGACACACTAGCATACAGACACACTAGCATACAGACACACTACATACAGACACACTAGCATGGGAAGCACTAGCATACAGACACACTAGCATACAGACACACTAGCATACAGACACACTAGCATACAGACACACTAGCATACAGACACACTAGCATACAGACAGACTAGCATACAGACACACTAGCATACAGACACACTAGCATACAGACACACTAGCATGGGGAAGCACTAGCATACAGACACACTAGCATGGGGAAGCACTAGCATACATGGACACTAGCATACAGACACACTAGCATACATGGACACACTAGCATACATGGACACACTAGCATACAGACACACTAGCATACAGACACACTAGCATACAGACACACTAGCATACAGACACCACTAGCATACAGACACACTAGCATACAGACACACTAGCATACAGACACACTAGCATACATGGACACGTGAGGTGAAAGGGACAATCTGTACTAAGGTTGAAAAATTCCAGTAAACTTTCTAAACATTCCCACGTTTTCCAGAAATCCTGGTAGGAGGATTCCCGAATTTGCTTCTTATTCCATTATGATTCTAGGCATTTTCTAACCGGGATTTCTGGAAAAACCGAGGAATTTTGGGAAAGTTAGCAGAATTTTGCAACCCTAACATGTACCTTACCTTTGGGCAGGTTGTTAATATTGAAGGTACTCCTAACTGGGTAGCAGGACTGTCCGTTGCCCCCACACTGCAGACAGGGGTCCTCCTGCTGGGGGGACTCCAGCATGTTGTCACAGCCCAGACGCTGGAGGGGGAAGGGGGACAGAGAGAAGAAGAGAGACAAGGATATGGGTTAGGTAGATAGAGTATGGGTTAGGTAGATAGAGTATGGGTTAGGTAGATAGAGTATGGGTTAGATAGATAGAGTATGGGTTAGATGGATAGAGTATGGGTTAGATGGATAGAGTATGGGTTAGATGGATAGAGTATGGGTTAGGTAGATAGAGTATGGGTTAGGTAGATAGAGTATGGGTTAGGGATAGAGTATGGGTAGTAGTTGGTTAGGTAGATAGAGTATGGGTTAGGTAGATAGAGTATGGGTTAGATAGATAGAGTATGGGTTAGGTAGATAGAGTATGGGTTAGGTAGAGTATGGGTTAGGTAGATAGAGTATGGGTTAGGTAGATAGAGTATGGGTTAGATAGATAGAGTATGGGTTAGATAGATAGAGTATGGGTTAGGTAGATAGAGTATGGGTTAGATGGATAGAGTATGGGTTAGGTAGATAGAGTATGGGTTAGGTAGATAGAGTATGGGTTAGATAGAGTATGGGTTAGGTAGATAGAGTATGGGTTAGGTAGATAGAGTATGGGTTAGGTAGATAGAGTATGGGTTAGGTAGATAGAGTATGGGTTAGGTAGATAGAGTATGGGTTAGGTAGATAGAGTATGGGTTAGGTAGATAGAGTATGGGGTTAGGTAGATAGAGTATGGGTTAGATAGAGTATGGGTTAGGTAGATAGAGTATGGGTTAGGTAGAAGAGTATGGTTAGTAGAGTATGGGGTTAGGTAGATAGAGTATGGGTTAGGTAGATAGAGTATGGATATAAAAAGAAACAGCCACAGAAAGATAGATACTAGATAGATACTAGATAGATACTAGATAGATACTAGACCTAGGGGGAAAGATAGATACTAGATAGATATAGACCTAGGGGAAAGATAGATACTAGATAGATACTAGACCTAGGGGGAAAGATAGATACTAGATAGATACTAGACCTAGGGGGAAGATAGATACTAGATAGATACTAGATAGATACTAGACCTAGGGGGAAAGATAGATACTAGATAGATACTAGACCTAGGGGAAAGATAGATACTAGATAGATACTAGACCTAGGGGGAAAGATAGATACTAGATAGATACTAGATAGATACTAAACCTAGGGGAAAGATAGATACTAGATAGATACTAGATAGATACTAGATAGATACTAGATAGATACTAGATAGATACTAGATAGATTACTAGATAGATACTAAGACCTAGGGGGAAAGATAGATACTAGATAGATACTAGACCTAGGGGGAAAGATAGATACTAGATAGATACTAGACCTAGGGGGAAAGATAGATACTAGATAGATACTAGATAGATACTAGACCTAGGGGGGAAATATAGATACTAGATAGATACTAGACCTAGGGGGAAAGATAGATACTAGATAGATACTAGACCTAGGGGAAAGATAGATACTAGATAGATACTAGACCTAGGGGGAAAGATAGATACTAGATAGATACTAGACCTAGGGGGAAAGATAGATACTAGATAGATACTAGACCTAGGGGGAAAGATAGATACTAGATAGATACTAGATAGATACTAGACCTAGGGGGAAAGATAGATACTAGATAGATACTAGACCTAGGGGGAAAGATAGATACTAGATAGATACTAGACCTAGGGGGAAATATAGATACTAGATAGATACTAGACCTAGGGGGAAAGAGAACTAGATAGATACTAGACCTAGGGGAAAGATAGTACTAGATAGATACTAGATAGATACTAGACTAGGGGGAAAGATAGATACTAGATAGATACTAGACCTAGGGGGAAAGATAGATACTAGATAGATACTAGACCTAGGGGGAATATAGATACTAGATAGATACTAGACCTAGGGGGAAAGATAGATACTAGATAGATACTAGACCTAGGGGGAAAGATAGATACTAGATAGATACTAGAACCTAGGGGGAAAGATAGATACTAGATAGATACTAGACCTAGGGGGAAAGATAGATACTAGATAGATACTAGATAGATACTAGACCTAGGGGGAAAGATAGATACTAGATAGATACTAGACCTAGGGGGAAAGATAGATACTAGATAGATACTAGACCTAGGGGGAAATATAGATACTAGATAGATACTAGACCTAGGGGGCAAAGATAGATACTAGATAGATACTAGACCTAGGGGGAAAGATAGATTACTAGATAGATACTAGACCTAGGGGGAAATATAGATACTAGATAGATACTAGACCTAGGGGGAAAGATAGATACTAGATAGATTACTAGACCTAGGGGGAAAGATAGATACTAGATAGATACTAGATAGATACTAGACCTAGGGGGAAAGATAGATACTAGATAGATACTAGACCTAGGGGGGAAGATAGATACTAGATAGATACTAGACCTAGGGGGAAAGATAGATACTAGATAGATACTAGACCTAGGGGGAAAGATAGATACTAGATAGATACTAGATAGATACTAGACCTAGGGGGAAAGATAGATACTAGATAGATACTAGATAGATACTAGACCTAGGGGGAAAGATAGATACTAGATAGATACTAGATAGATACTAGATAGATACTAGATAGATACTAGACCTAGGGGAAAGATAGATACTAGATAGATACTAGACCTAGGGGGAAAGATAGATACTAGATAGATACTAGATGATACTAGATAGATACTAGACCTAGGGGGAAAGATAGATACTAGATAGATACTAGACCTAGGGGGAAAGATAGATACTAGATAGATACTAGACCTAGGGGGAAAGATAGATACTAGATAGATACTAGACCTAGGGGGAAAGATAGCTACTAGATAGATACTAGACCTAGGGGGAAAGATAGATACTAGATAGATACTAGACCTAGGGGGAAAGATAGATACTAGATAGATACTAGACCTAGGGGGAAAGATAGATACTAGATAGATACTAGACCTAGGGGGAAAGATAGATACTAGATAGATACTAGATAGATACTAGATAGATACTAGATAGATACTAGACCTAGGGGGAAAGAAAGATACTAGATAGATACTAGACCTAGGGGGAAAGATAGATACTAGATAGATACTAGATAGATACTAGACCTAGGGGAAAGATAGATACTAGATAGATACTAGATAGATACTAGACCTAGGGGGAAAGATAGATACTAGATAGATTACTAGACCTAGGGGGAAAGATAGATACTAGATAGATACTAGATAGATACTAGATTGATACTAGATAGATACTAGATAGATACTAGACCTAGGGGGAAAGATAGATACTAGATAGATACTAGACCTAGGGGGAAAGATAGATACTAGATAGATACTAGATAGATACTAGACCTAGGGGGAAAGATAGATACTAGATAGATACTAGACCTAGGGGGAAAGATAGATACTAGATAGATACTAAACCTAGGGGGAAAGATAGATACTAGATAGATACTAGACCTAGGGGGAAAGATAGATACTAGATAGATACTAGACCTAGGGGGAAAGATAGGAACTAGATAGATACTAGATAGATACTAGACTTAGGGGAAAAGATAGATACTAGATAGATACTAGACCTAGGGGGAAAGATAGATACTAGATAGATACTAGATAGATACTAGACCTAGGGGGAAAGATAGATACTAGATAGATACTAGACCTAGGGGGAAAGATAGATACTAGATAGATACTAGACCTAGGGGGAAAGATAGATACTAGATAGATACTAGATAGATACTAGACCTAGGGGGAAAGATAGATACTAGATAGATACTAGACCTAGGGGGAAAGATAGATACTAGATAGATACTAGATAGATACTAGACCTAGGGGGAAAGATAGATACTAGATAGATACTAGACCTATCTGGCAGCCCACCTGCGCTTACTACAGCAGGGTTCCCTTTCTGGCAGCCCACCTACTCTTACTACAGCAGGGTTCCCTTTCTGGCAGCCCACCTGCTCTTACTACAGCAGGGTTCCCTATCTGGCAGCCCACCTTCTCTTACTACAGCAGGGTTCCCTATCTGGCAGCCCACCTTCTCTTACTACAGCAGGGTTCCCTATCTGGCAGCCCACCTTCTCTTACTACAGCAGGGTTCCCTATCTGGCAGCCCACCTTCTCTTACTACAGCAGGGTTCCCTATCTGGCAGCCCACCTTCTCTTACTACAGCAGGGTTCCCTATCTGGCAGCCCACCTTCTCTTACTACAGCAGGGTTCCCGATCTGGCAGCCCACCTTCTCTTACTACAGCAGGGTTCCCTATCTGGCAGCCCACCTTCTCTTACTACAGCAGGGTTCCCTTTCTGGCAGCCCCACCTTCTCTTACCACAGCAGGGTTCCCTTTCTGGCAGCCCACCTTCTCTTACTACAGCAGGGTTCCCTATCTGGCAGCCCACCTGCTCTTACTACAGCAGGGTTCCCTATCTGGCAGCCCACCTTCTCTTACTACAGCAGGGTTCCCTATCTGGCAGCCCACCTTCTCTTACTACAGCAGGGTTCCCTATCTGGCAGCCCACCTTCTCTTACTACAGCAGGGTTCCCAATCTGGCAGCCCACCTTCTCTTACTACAGCAGGGTTCCCTATCTGGCAGCCCACCTTCTCTTACTACAGCAGGGTTCCCTATCTGGCAGCCCACCTTCTCTTACTACAGCAGGGTTCCCTATCTGGCAGCCCACCTTCTCTTACTACAGCAGGGTTCCCTATCTGGCAGCCCACCTTCTCTTACTACAGCAGGGTTCCCTATCTGGCAGCCCACCTTCTCTTACTACAGCAGGGTTCCCTATCTGGCAGCCCACCTTCTCTTACTACAGCAGGGTTCCCTATCTGGCAGCCCACCTTCTCTTACTACAGCAGGGTTCCCGATCTGGCAGCCCACCTTCTCTTACTACAGCAGGGTTCCCTTTCTGGCAGCCCACCTTCTCTTACCACAGCAGGGTTCCCTTTCTGGCAGCCCACCTTCTCTTACTACAGCAGGGTTCCCTATCTGGCAGCCCACCTGCTCTTACTACAGCAGGGTTCCCTATCTGGCAGCCCACCTTCTCTTACTACAGCAGGGTTCCCTATCTGGCAGCCCACCTTCTCTTACTACAGCAGGGTTCCCTATCTGGCAGCCCACCTTCTCTTACTACAGCAGGGTTCCCAATCTGGCAGCCCACCTTCTCTTACTACAGCAGGGTTCCCTATCTGGCAGCCCACCTTCTCTTACTACAGCAGGGTTCCCTTTCTGGCAGCCCACCTTCTCTTACCACAGCAGGGTTCCCTTTCTGGCAGCCCACCTTCTCTTACTACAGCAGGGTTCCCTTTCTGGCAGCCCACCTTCTCTTACTACAGCAGGGTTCCCTATCTGGCAGCCCACCTGCTCTTACTACAGCAGGGTTCCCTTTCTGGCAGCCCACCTGCTCTTACTACAGCAGGGTTCCCTATCTGGCAGCCCACCTTCTCTTACCACAGCAGGGTTCCCTTTCTGGCAGCCCACCTTCTCTTACTACAGCAGGGTTCCCTATCTGGCAGCCCACCTGCTCTTACTACAGCAGGGTTCCCTTTCTGGCAGCCCACCTTCTCTTACTACAGCAGGGTTCCCGATCTGGCAGCCCACCTTCTCTTACTACAGCAGGGTTCCCTATCTGGCAGCCCACCTTCTCTTACTACAGCAGGGTTCCCTTTCTGGCAGCCCACCTTCTCTTACCACAGCAGGGTTCCCTTTCTGGCAGCCCACCTTCTCTTACTACAGCAGGGTTCCCTATCTGGCAGCCCACCTGCTCTTACTACAGCAGGGTTCCCTATCTGGCAGCCCACCTTCTCTTACTACAGCAGGGTTCCCTATCTGGCAGCCCACCTTCTCTTACTACAGCAGGGTTCCCTATCTGGCAGCCCACCTTCTCTTACTACAGCAGGGTTCCCAATCTGGCAGCCCACCTTCTCTTACTACAGCAGGGTTCCCTATCTGGCAGCCCACCTTCTCTTACTACAGCAGGGTTCCCTATCTGGCAGCCCACCTTCTCTTACTACAGCAGGGTTCCCTATCTGGCAGCCCACCTTCTCTTACTACAGCAGGGTTCCCTATCTGGCAGCCCACCTTCTCTTACTACAGCAGGGTTCCCTATCTGGCAGCCCACCTTCTCTTACTACAGCAGGGTTCCCTATCTGGCAGCCCACCTTCTCTTACTACAGCAGGGTTCCCTATCTGGCAGCCCACCTTCTCTTACTACAGCAGGGTTCCCGATCTGGCAGCCCACCTTCTCTTACTACAGCAGGGTTCCCTTTCTGGCAGCCCACCTTCTCTTACCACAGCAGGGTTCCCTTTCTGGCAGCCCACCTTCTCTTACTACAGCAGGGTTCCCTATCTGGCAGCCCACCTGCTCTTACTACAGCAGGGTTCCCTATCTGGCAGCCCACCTTCTCTTACTACAGCAGGGTTCCCTATCTGGCAGCCCACCTTCTCTTACTACAGCAGGGTTCCCTATCTGGCAGCCCACCTTCTCTTACTACAGCAGGGTTCCCAATCTGGCAGCCCACCTTCTCTTACTACAGCAGGGTTCCCTATCTGGCAGCCCACCTTCTCTTACTACAGCAGGGTTCCCTTTCTGGCAGCCCACCTTCTCTTACCACAGCAGGGTTCCCTTTCTGGCAGCCCACCTTCTCTTACTACAGCAGGGTTCCCTTTCTGGCAGCCCACCTTCTCTTACTACAGCAGGGTTCCCTATCTGGCAGCCCACCTGCTCTTACTACAGCAGGGTTCCCTTTCTGGCAGCCCACCTGCTCTTACTACAGCAGGGTTCCCTATCTGGCAGCCCACCTTCTCTTACCACAGCAGGGTTCCCTTTCTGGCAGCCCACCTTCTCTTACTACAGCAGGGTTCCCTATCTGGCAGCCCACCTGCTCTTACTACAGCAGGGTTCCCTTTCTGGCAGCCCACCTTCTCTTACTACAGCAGGGTTCCCTTTCTGGCAGCCCACCTTCTCTTACTACAGCAGGGTTCCCTTTCTGGCAGCCCACCTTCTCTTACTACAGCAGGGTTCCCTATCTGGCAGCCCACCTGCTCTTACTACAGCAGGGTTCCCTATCTGGCAGCCCACCTGCTCTTACTACAGCAGGGTTCCCTATCTGGCAGCCCACCTGCTCTTACTACAGCAGGGTTCCCTTTCTGGCAGCCCACCTTCTCTTACTACAGCAGGGTTCCCTTTCTGGCAGCCCACCTGCTCTTACTACAGCAGGGTTCCCTATCTGGCAGCCCACCTGCTCTTACTACAGCAGGGTTCCCTTTCTGGCAGCCCACCTTCTCTTACTACAGCAGGGTTCCCTTTCTGGCAGCCCACCTTCTCTTACTACAGCAGGGTTCCCTTTCTGGCAGCCCACCTTCTCTTACTACAGCAGGGTTCCCTATCTGGCAGCCCACCTTCTCTTACTACAGCAGGGTTCCCTTTCTGGCAGCCCACCTTCTCTTACTACAGCAGGGTTCCCTATCTGGCAGCCCACCTTCTCTTACTACAGCAGGGTTCCCTTTCTGGCAGCCCACCTTCTCTTACTACAGCAGGGTTCCCTTTCTGGCAGCCCACCTGCTCTTACTACAGCAGGGTTCCCTTTCTGGCAGCCCACCTGCTCTTACTACAGCAGGGTTCCCTTTCTGGCAGCCCACCTTCTCTTACCACAGCAGGGTTCCCTTTCTGGCAGCCCACCTTCTCTTACTACAGCAGGGTTCCCTTTCTGGCAGCCCACCTTCTCTTACTACAGCAGGGTTCCCTATCTGGCAGCCCACCTTCTCTTACTACAGCAGGGTTCCCTATCTGGCAGCCCACCTGCTCTTACTACAGCAGGGTTCCCTTTCTGGCAGCCCACCTGCTCTTACTACAGCAGGGTTCCCTATCTGGCAGCCCACCTGCTCTTACTACAGCAGGGTTCCCTTTCTGGCAGCCCACCTTCTCTTACTACAGCAGGGTTCCCTATCTGGCAGCCCACCTTCTCTTACCACAGCAGGGTTCCCTTTCTGGCAGCCCACCTGCTCTTACTACAGCAGGGTTCCCTATCTGGCAGCCCACCTGCTCTTACTACAGCAGGGTTCCCTTTCTGGCAGCCCACCTGCTCTTACTACAGCAGGGTTCCCTATCTGGCAGCCCACCTTCTCTTACTACAGCAGGGTTCCCTATCTGGCAGCCCACCTGCTCTTACTACAGCAGGGTTCCCTATCTGGCAGCCCACCTTCTCTTACTACAGCAGGGTTCCCTTTCTGGCAGCCCACCTTCTCTTACTACAGCAGGGTTCCCTTTCTGGCAGCCCACCTTCTCTTACTACAGCAGGGTTCCCTTTCTGGCAGCCCACCTTCTCTTACTACAGCAGGGTTCCCTATCTGGCAGCCCACCTTCTCTTACTACAGCAGGGTTCCCTATCTGGCAGCCCACCTTCTCTTACTACAGCAGGGTTCCCTATCTGGCAGCCCACCTTCTCTTACTACAGCAGGGTTCCCTATCTGGCAGCCCACCTTCTCTTACTACAGCAGGGTTCCCTATCTGGCAGCCCACCTTCTCTTACTACAGCAGGGTTCCCTTTCTGGCAGCCCACCTTCTCTTACTACAGCAGGGTTCCCTTTCTGGCAGCCCACCTTCTCTTATTACAGCAGGGTTCCCTTTCTGGCAGCCCACCTTCTCTTACTACAGCAGGGTTCCCTATCTGGCAGCCCACCTGCTCTTACTACAGCAGGGTACCCTATCTGGCAGCCCACCTGCTCTTACTACAGCAGGGTTCCCTTTCTGGCAGCCCACCTTCTCTTACTACAGCAGGGTTCCCTTTCTGGCAGCCCACCTTCTCTTACTACAGCAGGGTTCCCTATCTGGCAGCCCACCTGCTCTTACTACAGCAGGGTTCCCTTTCTGGCAGCCCACCTTCTCTTACTACAGCAGGGTTCCCTTTCTGGCAGCCCACCTGCTCTTACTACAGCAGGGTTCCCTATCTGGCAGCCCACCTTCTCTTACTACAGCAGGGTTCCCTTTCTGGCAGCCCACCTTCTCTTACTACAGCAGGGTTCCCTTTCTGGCAGCCCACCTTCTCTTACTACAGCAGGGTTCCCTTTCTGGCAGCCCACCTTCTCTTACTACAGCAGGGTTCCCTTTCTGGCAGCCCACCTTCTCTTACTACAGCAGGGTTCCCTTTCTGGCAGCCCACCTTCTCTTACTACAGCAGGGTTCCCTTTCTGGCAGCCCACCTTCTCTTACTACAGCAGGGTTCCCTTTCTGGCAGCCCACCTGCTCTTACTACAGCAGGGTTCCCTTTCTGGCAGCCCACCTTCTCTTACTACAGCAGGGTTCCCTTTCTGGCAGCCCACCTTCTCTTACTACAGCAGGGTTCCCTTTCTGGCAGCCCACCTCTTACTACAGCAGGGTTCCCTTTCTGGCAGCCCACCTCTTACTACAGCAGGGTTCCCTTTCTGGCAGCCCACCTCTTACTACAGCAGGGTTCCCTTTCTGGCAGCCCACCTCTTACTACAGCAGGGTTCCCTTTCTGGCAGCCCACCTCTTACTACAGCAGGGTTCCCTTTCTGGCAGCCCACCTGCTCTTACTACAGCAGGGTTCCCTTTCTGGCAGCCCACCTGCTCTTACTACAGCAGGGTTCCCTTTCTGGCAGCCCACCTTCTCTTACTACAGCAGGGTCCCCCTTTCTGGCAGCCCACCTTCTCTTACTACAGCAGGGTTCCCTTTCTGGCAGCCCACCTTCTCTTACTACAGCAGGGTTCCCTTTCTGGCAGCCCACCTTCTCTTACTACAGCAGGGTTCCCTTTCTGGCAGCCCACCTTCTCTTACTACAGCAGGGTCCCCCTTCTGGCAGCCCACCTTCTCTTACTACAGCAGGGTTCCCTTTCTGGCAGCCCACCTTCTCTTACTACAGCAGGGTCCCCCTTCTGGCAGCCCACCTTCTCTTACTACAGCAGGGTTCCCTTTCTGGCAGCCCACCTCTTACTACAGCAGGGTTCCCTTTCTGGCAGCCCACCTGCTCTTACTACAGCAGGGTTCCCTTTCTGGCAGCCCACCTGCTCTTACTACAGCAGGGTTCCCTTTCTGGCAGCCCACCTTCTCTTACTACAGCAGGGTCCCCCTTTCTGGCAGCCCACCTTCTCTTACTACAGCAGGGTTCCCTTTCTGGCAGCCCACCTTCTCTTACTACAGCAGGGTTCCCTTTCTGGCAGCCCACCTTCTCTTACTACAGCAGGGTTCCCTTTCTGGCAGCCCACCTTCTCTTACTACAGCAGGGTCCCCCTTCTGGCAGCCCACCTTCTCTTACTACAGCAGGGTTCCCTTTCTGGCAGCCCACCTTCTCTTACTACAGCAGGGTCCCACTTCTGGCAGCCCACCTTCTCTTACTACAGCAGGGTTCCCTTTCTGGCAGCCCACCTTCTCTTACTACAGCAGGGTTCCCTTTCTGGCAGCCCACCTTCTCTTACTACAGCAGGGTTCCCTATCTGGCAGCCCACCTTCTCTTACTACAGCAGGGTTCCCTATCTGGCAGCCCACCTTCTCTTACTACAGCAGGGTTCCCTTTCTGGCAGCCCACCTTCTCTTACTACAGCAGGGTTCCCTTTCTGGCAGCCCACCTTCTCTTACTACAGCAGGGTTCCCTATCTGGCAGCCCACCTTCTCTTACTACAGCAGGGTTCCCTTTCTGGCAGCCCACCTTCTCTTACTACAGCAGGGTTCCCTTTCTGGCAGCCCACCTGCTCTTATTTGTTCTCCCAAGTTTTCTGAGTAAAACTATTTTTTCTTTCATTTTTTTTCTTATTGTTTAAACTGAAATCATGGTTAAACCGAAGACATAGTGAAAGACATAGTGACATAGTGAAAGACATAGTGACATAGTGAAAGACATAGTGACATAGTGAAATACATAGTGACATAGTGACATCCTGACATAGTGGCATAGTGACATAGTGACATAGTGAAAGACATAGTGACATAGTGAAAGACATAGTTGTTGTTTTTAACAATCTTTCTGTCTGTTCATCAATTCCATTCACACTCCCTTTCAATAATCAACATGCACTTCTGTTATTAGCCTTATGTTACAGCCTACCTTACAGACGCCATCCACACACACATCTTTCCTCCAGGGGTGGCAGGGCGTGCCGTCAACCACAGCCTACCTTACAGACGCCATCCACACACACATCTTTCCTCCTGGGGTGGCAGGGCGTGCCGTCAACCACAGCCTACCTTACAGACTCCATCCACACACACATCTTTCCTCCCGGGGTGGCAGGGCGTGCCGTCAACCACAGCCTACCTTACAGACGCCATCCACACACACATCTTTCCTCCCGGGGTGGCAGGGCGTGCCGTCAACCACAGCCTACCTTACAGACTCCATCCACACACACATCTTTCCTCCTGGGGTGGCAGGGCGTGCCGTCAACCACAGCCTACCTTACAGACTCCATCCACACACACATCTTTCCTCCTGGGGTGGCAGGGCGTGCCGTCAACCACAGCCTACCTTACAGACTCCATCCACACACACATCTTTCCTCCCGGGGTGGCAGGGCGTGCCGTCAACCACAGCCTACCTTACAGACTCCATCCACACACACATCTTTCCTCCCGGGGTGGCAGGGCGTGCCGTCAACCACAGCCTACCTTACAGACACCATCCACACACACAGCCTACCTTACAGACACCATCCACACACACAGCCTACCTTACAGACACCATCCACACACACAGCCTACCTTACAGACACCATCCACACACACAGCCTACCTTACAGACACCATCCACACACACAGCCTACCTTACAGACACATCCAGCCACACACACACAGCCTACCTTACAGACACCATCCACACACACACAGCCTACCTTACAGACACCATCCACACACACACAGCCTACCTTACAGACACCATCCACACACACACAGCCTACCTTACAGACACCATCCACACACACAGCCTACCTTACAGACACCATCCACACACACACAGCCTACCTTACAGACACCATCCACACACACAGCCTACCTTACAGACACCACACACAGCCTACCTTACAGACACCATCCACACACACAGCCTACCTTACAGACACCATCCACACACACAGCCTACCTTACAGACACCATCCACACACACAGCCTACCTTACAGACACCATCCACACACACACAGCCTACCTTACAGACACCATCCACACACACAGCCTACCTTACAGACACCATCCACACACACAGCCTACCTTACAGACACCATCCACACACACAGCCTACCTTACAGACACCACACACAGCCTACCTTACAGACACCATCCACACACACACAGCCTACCTTACAGACGCCATTCACACACACATCTTTCCTCCCGGGGTGGCAGGGCGTGCCGTCAACCACAGCCTACCTTACAGACACCATCCACACACAGCCTACCTTACAGACACCATCCACACACACACAGCCTACCTTACAGACACCATCCACACACACACAGCCTACCTTACAGACACAATCCACACACACACAGCCTACCTTACAGACACCATCCACACACACACAGCCTACCTTACAGACACCACACACAGCCTACCTTACAGACACCATCCACACACAGCCTACCTTACAGACACCATCCACACACACAGCCTACCTTACAGACGCCATCCACACACACAGCCTACCTTACAGACACCATCCACACACACAGCCTACCTTACAGACGCCATCCACACACACACATCCTACCTTACAGACGCCATCCACACACACACATCCTACCTTACAGACACCATCCACACACACACAGCCTACCTTACAGACACCACCCACACACACAGCCTACCTTACAGACACCATCCACACACACAGCCTACCTTACAGACACCATCCACACACACAGCCTACCTTACAGACGCCATCCACACACACAGCCTACCTTACAGACACCATCCACACACACACAGCCTACCTTACAGACGCCATCCACACACACACAGCCTACCTTACAGACGCCATCCACACACACACAGCCTACCTTACGCCATCCACACACACAGCCTACCTTACAGACGCCATCCACACACACACATCCTACCTTACAGACGCCATCCACACACACAGCCTACCTTACAGACGCCATCCACACACACAGCCTACCTTACACACACCATCCACACACACACACAGCCTACCTTACAGACGCCATCCACACACACAGCCTACCTTACAGACGCCATCCACACACACAGCCTACCTTCCAGACGCCATCCACACACACAGCCTACCTTACAGACGCGATCCACACACACAGCCTACCTTACAGACGCCATCCACACACACATACTACCTTACAGACGCCATCCACACACACAACCTACCTTACAGACGCCATCCACACACACACAGCCTACCTTACAGACGCCATCCACACACACACAGCCTACCTTACAGACGCCATCCACACACACAGCCTACCTTACAGACACCATCCACACACACAGCCTACCTTACAGACGCCATCCACACACACATACTACCTTACAGACGCCATCCACACACACAGCCTACCTTACAGACACCATCCACACACACACAGCCTACCTTACAGATACCATCCACACACACACAGCCTACCTTACAGACGCCATCCACACACACAGCCTACCTTACAGACGCCATCCACACACACAGCCTACCTTACAGACGCCATCCACACACACAGCCTACCTTACAGACGCCATCCACACACACACATCCTACCTTACAGACACCATCCACACACACACAGCCTACCTTACAGACACCACCCACACACACAGCCTACCTTACAGACACAATCCACACACACAGCCTACCTTACAGACACCATCCACACACACACAGCCTACCTTACACACACCATCCACACACACACACAGCCTACTTTACAGACGCCATCCACACACACAGCATACCTTACAGACGCCATCCACACACACAGCCTACCTTACAGACGCCATCCACACACACAGCCTACCTTACAGACGCCATCCACACACACAGCCTACCTTACAGACGCCATCCACACACACATACTACCTTACAGACGCCATCCACACACACAGCCTACCTTACAGACGCCATCCACACACACACAGCCTACCTTACAGACGCCATCCACACACACAGCCTACCTTACAGACACCATCCACACACACAGCCTACCTTACAGACGCCATCCACACACACATACTACCTTACAGACGCCATCCACACACACAGCCTACCTTACACACACCATCCACACACACACACAGCCTACCTTACAGACGCCATCCACACACACAGCCTACCTTACAGACGCCATCCACACACACAGCCTACCTTACAGACGCCATCCACACACACATCCTTCCTCCCGGGGTGGCAGGGCGTGCCGTCAACCACAGCTGTCTGGTGGCGGTAGAAGAAGTTCTCTCCCCTGGGTATACAGTTCAGCTCACAAGGGTTGTCAGCTGGTGGGGTGAGACACACACACACACACACACACACACACACACACACACACACACACACACACATTCAGTTTACCTTTTCTCATTTGTAGTCATCATAACTTAAGCAGTAATACATTTAAATGCTCAGCTGAACATTGTTGTTCAGTTCACTGTATTCCAAGTCAACACACATACAATATACTATCACTACCAAACCTTATACCCCTAATGACAATAAACTATCACTACCAAACCTTATACCCCTAATGACAGTATAGAGTCATTACCAAACCTTGGACCCCTAATTACAATATACTATCACTACCAAACCTTATACCCCTAATGACAGTATAGAGTCATTACCAAACCTTATACCCCTAATGACAGTATAGAGTCATTACCAAACCTTGGACCCCTAATTACAATATACTATCACTACCAAACCTTATACCCCTAATGACAGTATAGAGTCATTACCAAACCTTATACCCCTAATTACAGTATAGAGTCATTACCAAACCTTATACCCCTAATGTCAGTATAGAGTCATTACCAAACCGTATACCCCTAATTACAGTATAGAGTCATTACCAAACCTTATACCCCTAATTACAATAAACTATCATTACCAAACCTTATACCCCTAATGACAGTATAGAGTCATTACCAAACCTTATACCCCTAATTACAATATACTATCACTACCAAACCTTATACCCCTAATGACAGTATAGAGTCATTACCAAACCTTATACCCCTAATTACAGTATAGAGTCATTACCAAACCTTGGACCCCTAATTACAATAAACTATCATTACCAAACCTTGGACCCCTAATTACAATATACTATCATTACCAAACCTTATACCCCTAATGACAGTATAGAGTCATTACCAAACCTTATACCCCTAATTACAGTATAGAGTCATTACCAAACCTTATACCCCTAATGACAGTATAGAGTCATTACCAAACCTTATACCCCTAATTACAGTATAGAGTCATTACCAAACCTTATACCCCTAATTACAATAAACTATCATTACCAAACCTTGGACCCCTAATTACAATATAGAGTCATTACCAAACCTTATACCCCTAATGACAGTATAGAGTCACTACCAAACCTTATACCCCTAATGACAGTATAGAGTCATTACCAAACCTTATACCCCTAATGACAGTATATAGTCATTACCAAACCTTATACCCCTAATTACAATATACTATCACTACCAAACCTTATACCCCTAATGACAGTATAGAGTCATTACCAAACCTTATACCCCTAATTACAATATACTATCACTACCAAACCTTATACCCCTAATGACAGTATAGAGTCATTACCAAACCTTATACCCCTAATTACAGTATAGAGTCATTACCAAACCCCTAATTTACCAAACCCCTTAGGACCCCTAATTACAATATAGAGTCACTACCAAACCTTATACCCCTAATGACAGTATAGAGTCACTACCAAACCTTATACCCCTAATGACAGTATAGAGTCATTACCAAACCTTATACCCCTAATTACAGTATAGAGTCATTACCAAACCGTATACCCCTAATGACAGTATATAGTCACTACCAAACCTTATACCCCTAATTACAGTATAGAGTCATTACCAAACCTTATACCCCTAATTACAGTATAGAGTCATTACCAAACCTTATACCCCTAATGACAGTATAGAGTCATTACCAAACCTTATACCCCTAATTACAATATAGAGTCATTACCAAACCTTATACCCCTAATTACAGTATAGAGTCATTACCAAACCTTATACCCCTAATGACAGTATAGAGTCATTACCAAACCTTATACCCCTAATTACAGTATAGAGTCATTACCAAACCTTATACCCCTAATTACAATAGAGTCATTATCAAACCGTATACCCCTAATTACAGTATAGAGTCACTACCAAACCTTACACCCGTAATTACAGTATACCAAACCTTATACCCCTAATTACAGTATAGAGTCATTACCAAACCATATACCCCTAATTACAGTATAGAGTCATTACCAAACCTTGTACCCCTAATGACAGTATAGAGTCATTACCAAACCTTGTACCCCTAATTACAGTATGAAGTCACTACCAAACTGTATACCCCTAATGACTTGCCACAATTCTCCTGTCCTGACTCACCTCCATAGTATGGGAGCTTTATAAAGCCCCGGCCCTCAGGCCCTCCTGACTCATCTCCATAGTATGGGAGCTTTATAAAGCCCCGGCCCTCAGGCCCTCCTAACTCACCTCCATAGTACATGTATAAATGTATAAAGCCCCGGCCCTCAGGCCCTCCTGACTCACCTCCATAGTATGGGAGCCATTTGTATCGTTTTCCCTGGAAGTCAGATCCATCAAACTGAGAACACTGTTCCTCTCTGAAGTCTCTGGATCCCCCTGGGCAGTCCTGGGTGACACACCACGAGAGGGATGGGGTTAGAGGTTAGAGGTCAGGGGTCAGGGCATTGGCAGTAAAGACAGTGCACTATTATTGTATAACACCTTCCAATGTCTCGGTATGAACTCAACACATAGAACGGACGGTATAGTTGATCCCTTTAATAAAAACATGAGCTGTTACAGAGAAAAGTATTTCATGTGGAGGTAATGACTAACGGAGAATAAACTATTCGCTCTATAACAACTGAGAGTTACACCAACAGTAAGTCTATGTAAAATACAGACATAAATGTATTACATCTATCAGAGAGGATGACGTACAGACAGAGAGGATGACGTACAGACAGAGAGGAACATCCAGAGGTGACTATCTATCAGAGAGGATGATGTACAGACAGAGAGGAACATCCAGAGGTGACTATCTATCAGAGAGGATGACATACAGACAGAGAGGAACATCAAGAGGTGACTATCTATCAGAGAGGATGATGTACAGACAGAGAGGAACTCTAGAGGTGACTATCTATCATAGATAGGTGAGAAGAGGGTTTAATGGGTGAACCACAGGAACGTACCTGATCAAGACCCACATAGTAAAGCCTTAATGATTAAGAAGCTGTGAATCAGATTGAAAACACCTCCAAATGAAGTACTTAGGCACTACACCAAGAATGTTGTTTACCTGGATGTTACATGAGCGGTAGGACTTGTCTGGCCCCACACAGTTGTTCCCTCCATCAGTCCTACCGACCAAGAAACAGAGAAAACAACCAAGTTATTCATTGATTAAACCAGTTCTGTTCTGTCTTGCCACGACATGTTTAGCATGACAATGACCTAGGACTTGGCACGACAGCACAAACAGATCTGGGACCAGGCTATATTCAGTCGGCTCAGAGCTCCAAGTTGAAGTTCATCCTAGGTACAGATCGGGGACTTAGCCTCCTCCTCCTCCTCTTCCTCCTCCTCCTTTGCATTCTCCTCCTCATCTTCATCTTCCTCTTCTTCCTCCTCCTCCTCAACTTCCTCCTCCTCTTCTTCCTTCTCCTCTTCCTCCTCCCCTTCTTCCTTCTATTCCTCCTCCTCCTCCTCCCCCTCCTCTTTTTCCTCTTCCTCAACTTCCTCCTCTTCTTCCTCCTCCTCTTCCTTCTCCTCTTCCTCCTCATCTTCTTCCTCCTATTCCTCCTCCTCCTCCTCCTCCTCCTCCTCCTCCTCCTCCTCCACCTATATCAGCACCCAGGCTACAGGCAGCTAACCATGAGGCAGCTAATTGTTTTGGTCTACATCCCAAATGGCAGCCCATTCCGTCCCTGTATAGTAGTGTAGTACATAGATAATAGGACTCCAGTATGTACAGGGTGAATTCACCTGGCCTACACGCTGATCCTGGGTCAGTTTAGCATTTTCCCCACAGGTGAGGCTAGGTGCAGGGGAAGCTGATCGTAGGAGGAACGTCACCCTGGAGCATGGCGGTGTTGGTAAGGACTGGTATTTAGAGGATTGGTACTAGGAGCCAAGCTGAGGCATATTTCCCCTCCAGGCCTGCTGTGTCATCCACCAAGGCAGTCTGTCTACATCATCTTATTCATTATGATGTGAAAGGCCAAACTGATCCTAAATCAGCACTCACCTACTCAGATACTTTGTAGATACAGGCAGTGTTTAATCCCAGGCTTGTTATGCCTCAGGCTCAATACCAGACATGTTCCACCTTTCATGAGTTGATGAGTAAGAGGCTGAACCAGGAACATGTAAGGGTTGGGGAGTGTTCTCTCTCCGGGATCTAAAGCCTGGAGCTATGGTGTTATTCAATTCATCCAGGCTCAGACTAGCCTCTTCCTCCCCCTCCTCTTCCTCCTCCTCCGTTTCACACTGTTCTGTTTGAACAACATGGCAAAGGTAAAGGGAATGGTTGTCTCCCAAATAGCTCCCTGTTCCCTTTATAGTGCCCTACTGTTGACCAGAGTCCTTTACAGTATAGTGCCCTACTGTTGACCAGAGTCCTTTACAGTATAGTGCCCTACTGTTGACCAGTCCTATACAGTATAGTGCCCTACTGTTGACCAGTCCTATACAGTATAGTGCCCTACTGTTGACCAGAGTCCTCTACAGTATAGTGCCCTACTGTTGACCAGAGTCCTCTACAGTATAGTGCCCTACTGTTGACCAGAGTCCTTTACAGTATAGTGCCCTACTGTTGACCAGAGTCCTCTACAGTATAGTGCCCTACTGTTGACCAGAGTCCTCTACAGTATAGTGCCCTACTGTTGACCAGAGTCCTATACAGTATAGTGCCCTACTGTTGACCAGAGTCCTCTACAGTATAGTGCCCTACTGTTGACCAGAGTCCTATACAGTATAGTGCCCTACTGTTGACCAGAGTCCTATACAGTATAGTGCCCTACTGTTGACCAGAGTCCTATACAGTATAGTGCCCTACTGTTGACCAGAGTCCTCTACAGTATAGTGCCCTACTGTTGACCAGAGTCCTATACAGTATAGTGCCCTACTGTTGACCAGAGTCCTATACAGTATAGTGCCCTACTGTTGACCAGAGTCCTCTACAGTATAGTGCCCTACTGTTGACCAGAGTCCTTTACAGTATAGTGCCCTACTGTTGACCAGAGTCCTATACAGTATAGTGCCCTACTGTTGACCAGAGTCCTTTACAGTATAGTGCCCTACTGTTGACCAGAGTCCTATACAGTATAGTGCCCTACTGTTGACCAGTCCTCTACAGTATAGTGCCCTACTGTTGACCAGAGTCCTAAGGGCCCTGTTCATAAGAAGGGCACTACATAAGGAAAATAGTGTCATTAGGGACGTAGACAAACAGTTCAAGTCAACAGCGTGATGGCCTCTAATAATGGAAAGTAAAGGGTGTGGCCTAATGTTCCTGATGAGACACCAGACAGGAGCCGGGTAACGACGAGGTTGGGCTGGCGTCCCAGAGGTTCCCGCTACTTGCCTCTCATGCATAGTTCACCCCGAGGGCAGGCTGTCTGACTGTGTAGGTGGAGCAGTGGCAACATGGATGATAAAGGTTTTAAACTGTTTAACCATCGCCATGGCGACAGGGCGTGGATGGACATAAAGGCACAATAGAGTTCTCTCTGTTTCTCTGTTTCTCTCTCTGTTTCTCTCTGTCCCTGTTTCTCTCTCTCTGTTTCTCTCTCTCTCTCTCTGTTTCTCTCTCTGTTTCTCTCTGTCTATTTCTCTCTCTCTCTGTTTCTCTCTCTGTTTCTCTCTGTTTCTCTCTCTCTCTCTGTTTCTCTCTGTCTATTTCTCTCTCTCTCTCTCTGTTTCTCTCTCTCTCTCTGTTTCTCTCTCTGTTTCTCTCTCTCTCTCTGTTTCTCTCTCTGTTTCTCTCTGTCCCTGTTTCTCTCTCTCTCTCTGTTTCTCTCTCTGTTTCTCTCTGTCCCTGTTTCTCTCTCTGTTTCTCTCTCTCTGTCTCTGTCTATTTCTCTCTCTCTTTCTTTCTTTCTTTCTTTCTTTCTTTCTTTCTTTCTTTCTTTCTTTCTTTCTTTCTTTCTTTCTTTCTTTCTTTCTTTCTTTCTTTCTTTCTTTCTTTCTTTTACAAGTGCTGAATCAAATACACTACATACAGAAACACAACACTTCAAATGATTCAGCTATTTCAGACACACCCTCTGCTGACAGCCGTATAAAATCGAGCACAACGTCAACACAAGAACTGGGTTTCCAAACAGCACAATGACCAATGCCAAGCGTCGGCTGGAGTGGTGTAAACCTATTGGACTCTGGAGCAGTGGAAACGCGTTCTCTGGAGTGATGATGAATCACACTTCATCATCTAACGGTACAACAGATTAATCTGGGTTTGGCGGATGCCAGGAGAACGCTACCTGCCTCAATTCATAGTGCCAACTGTAAAGTTTGGTGGAGGAGGAATAATGGTCTGAGGCTGTTTTTCATGCTTCGGGCCCCTTAGTTCCAGTGAAGGGACATTTTTACGCTAAAGCATACAACAACATTCTAGATGATTCTGTGCTTTCAACTTAGTGGCAACAGTTTGGGGAAGGTCCTTTCCTGTTTCAGCATCACAGTGCCCCCGTGCACAAAGCGAGGTCCATACAGAAATGTTTTGTTGAGATCGGTGTGGAAGAACTTGACTGGCCTGCACAGAGCCCTGATCTCAACCCTATCGAACACCTTGGTATGAATTGGAACGCCGACTGCGAGCCATCAGTGCCCGACCTCACTAACACTCCTCTGGCTGAATGGAAGCAAGTCCCCACAGCAATGTTCCAACATCTAGTAGAAAGCCTTCCCAGAAGAGTGGAGGCTGTTATAGCAGCAATGTTCCGACATCTAGTAGAAAGCCTACCCAGAAGAGTGGAGGCTGTTATAGCAACAATGTTACAACATCTAGTGGAAAGCCTTCCTAGAAGAGTGGAGGCTGTTATAGCAGCAATGTTCCAACATCTAGTGGAAAGCCTTCCCAGAAGAGTGGAGGCTGTTATAGCAGCAATGTTCCAACATCTAGTGGAAGGCCTTCCCAGAAGAGTGGAGGCTGTTATAGCAGCAATGTTCCAACATCTAGTGGAAAGCCTTCCCAGAAGAGTGGAGGCTGTTATAGCAGCAATGTTCCAACATCTAGTGGAAAGCCTTCCCAGAAGAGTGGAGGCTGTTATAGTAGCAATGTTCCAACATCTAGTGGAAAGCCTTCCCAGAAGAGTGGAGGCTGTTATAGCAGCAATGTTCCAACATCTAGTGGAAAGCCTTCCCAGAAGAGTGGAGGCTGTCAGAGCAGCAATGTTCCAACATCTAGTTGAAAGCCTTCCCAGAAGAGTGGAGGCTGTTATAGCAGCAATGTTCCAACATCTAGTGGAAAGCCTTCCCAGAAGAGTGGAGGCTGTTATAGCAGCAATGTTCCAACATCTAGTGGAAAGCCTTCCCAGAAGAGTGGAGGCTGTCAGAGCAGCAATGTTCCAACATCTAGTTGAAAGCCTTCCCAGAAGAGTGGAGGCTGTTATAGCAGCAATGTTCCAACATCTAGTGGAAAGCCTTCCCAGAAGAGTGGAGGCTGTCAGAGCAGCAATGTTCCAACATCTAGTTGAAAGCCTTCCCAGAAGAGTGGAGGCTGGGGGGACCAACTCCATATTAATGCCCGTGAATTTGGAATGAGATGTTGGACGAGCAGGTTTCCACATACTTTTGGTCATGTAGTGTCTGTGTTGTGATATTTCTATGTCTTTGTCGACAGACAATCATTTTGCTGTTCCAAAATAAATATGTGAAATGAACCACGACATCAGTGAGCTGTGTTTCAGCACGTCTAGGTAGCTGTCTCTGTTTGTCTCAGCCCAGAACCCACAGGCCCAGCCCTCAGCCCAGAACCCACAGGCCCAGCCCTCAGCCCAGAACCCGCAGGCCAAGCCCTCAGACCAGAACCCACAGGCCCAGCCCTCAGCCCAGAACCCGCAGGCCCAGCCCTCAGCCCAGAACCCGCAGGCCCAGCCCTCAGACCAGAACCCACAGGCCCAGCCCAGAACCCGCAGGCCCAGCCCAGAACCCGCAGGCCCAGCCCTCAGCCCAGAACCCGCAGGCCCAGCCCTCAGCCCAGAACCCGCAGGCCCAGCCCTCAGCCCAGAACCCACAGGCCCAGCCCTCAGCCCAGAACCCACAGGCCCAGCCCTCAGACCAGAACCCACAGGCCCAGCCCAGAACCCGCAGGCCCAGCCCTCAGCCCAGAACCCGCAGGCCCAGCCCTCAGCCCAGAACCCGTAGGCCCAGCCCTCAGCCCAGAACCCGCAGGCCCAGCCCTCAGCCCAGAACCCACAGGCCCAGCCCTCAGCCCAGAACCCGCAGGCCCAGCCCTCAGCCCAGAACCCGCAGGCCCAGCCCTCAGCCCAGAACCCGCAGGTCCAGCCCTCAGCCCAGAACCCGCAGGTCCAGCCCTCAGCCCAAAACCCGCAGGCCAAGCCCTCAGCCCAGAACCCGCAGGCCAAGCCCTCAGCCCAGAACCCGCACGCCAAGCCCTCAGACCAGAACCCACAGGCCCAGCCCAGAACCCGCAGGCCCAGCCCTCAGCCCAGAACCCGCAGGCCCAGCCATCAGCCCAGAACCCGCAGGCCCAGCCCTCAGCCCAGAACCCACAGGCCCAGCCCTCAGCCCAGAACCCACAGGCCCAGCCCTCAGCCCAGAACCCACAGGCCCAGCCCTCAGCCCAGAACCCACAGGCCAAGCCCTCAGCCCAGAACCCGCAAGCCAAGCCCTGTGAAAGCACTTTCAGCTTTGAGGTTGTTCCTTTAACACAACACTCATTCCTGACCCATCCCTGCCATCACTCGGGTTACATCCCAAATGCCATCCTATTCCCTATGTAGTGCTCTACTTTTCACTAGGGCCCATAGATACAGTGTCAAAAGTAATACAGTATGTAGAGAATAGGGTTCTATTTGGGACTCACCCTGAATCTGAATAGGGTTCCATTTGGGACTCACTCTCAATCAGGCAGAGAGCTGCTGACTAACGACGGCTTGCAATCCCATCATGAACAGTTAGTTTATCTCTGTCTTTTGGGCAGCACAGATCACAGCTGAAAGTGGGATTAAGGATAAAGTCCCTCATTTACAACCAAGCACCTCGGGAAGGGTTTGTGTTGTTGTGACCTCAATGACCCCAATGGCCCCTTGAGGATGCAGCTCCTCATCCAATTGGTTGAAGTGTTTTTTGGGGGGGGAAGCACATACTGTACTTCAGTTTCCCCTCTCTTCATACGGTACACTGAGATCACATTACAACGAGGTACAAGAAGGAACATGCAGGCTGGATTCCAGCTCTATGATTTATGGATACAACTCTGAGATAGATACGATGTACCAAGCTGGCAGGACAGGCTGGATATGACCTCTGCTCTATCCCTCCTCTCTATCCTTCCTCTCTCTATCCCTCCTCTTTATCCCTCCTCTCTATCCTTCCTCTCTCTATCCCTCCTCTCTCTATCCCTCCTCTCTCTATCCCTCCTCTCTATCCCTCCTCTCTATCCCTCATCTCTATCCCTCATCTCTTTATCCCTCATCTCTATCCCTCCTCTCTCTATCCCTCCTCTCTCTATCCCTCCTCTCTCTATCCATCCTATCAATCCCTCCTCTCTCAATCCCTCCTCTCTCTATCCCTCCTCTCTCTCTATCCCTCCTCTCTCTCTATCCCTCCTCTCTCTATCCCTCCTCTCTCTATCCCTCCTCTCTATCCCTCCTCTCTCTATCCCTCCTCTCTCTATCCCTCCTCTCTCTATCCCTCCTCTCTCTATCCCTCCTCTCTCTATCCCTCCTCTCTCTATCCCTCCTCTCTATCCCTCCTCTCTCTATCCCTCCTCTCTCTATCCCTCCTCTCTCTATCCCTCCTCTCTCTATCCCTCCTCTCTCTATCCCTCCTCTCTCTATCCCTCCTCTCTCTATCCCTCCTCTCTATCCCTCCTCTCTCTATCCCTCCTCTCTCTATCCCTCCTCTCTATCCCTCCTCTCTATCCCTCCTCTCTCTATCCCTCCTCTCTCTATCCCTCCTCTCTCTATCCCTCCTCTCTATCCCTCCTCTCTATCCCTCCTCTCTATCCCTCCTCTCTCTAACCAGCTCACTCACATAATCATATTGGTTATAGACCATCATAGTCATCGTCAATACTCCATCACAACAAGCCACAACCACATGAGAACACAAGACAACACCCAACTTAAAAGATAGAGATCCTATTCAAAGTTAAAGTGCCACTCCCTACAATCTTGCCTGGACACAGTACAATCATAACCACATCCATAACACCTGGGTGTTCTATATAACCTGATACCATCATAACCACATCCATAACTCCTGGGTGTTCTATATAACCTGATACCATCATAACCACATCCATAACTCCTGGGTGTTCTATATAACCTGATATCATCATAACCACATCCATAACTCCTGGGTGTTCTATATAACCTGATATCATCATAACCACATCCATAACTCCTGGGTGTTCTATATAACCTGATATCATCAAAACCACATCCATAACTCCTGGGTGTTCTGTATAACCTGATATCATCATAACCACATCCATAACTCCTGGGTGTTGTATATAACCTGATATCATCATAACCACATCCATAACTCCTGGGTGTTCTATATAACCTGATATCATCATAACCACATCCATAACACCTGGGTGTTCTGTATAACCTGATATCATCATAACCACATACATAACTCCTGGGTGTTCTATATAACCTGATACCATCATAACCACATCCATAACTCCTGGGTGTTGTATATAACCTGATATCATCATAACCACATCCATAACTCCAGGGTGTTTTATAGAACCATATAGAACCAAGAAATGTGATCATATTACTCCAGTGCTAGCCTCCCTACACTGGCTTCCTGTCAAGGCAAGGGCTGATTTCAAGGTTTTACTGCTAACCTACAAAGCATTACATGGGCATGCTCCTACCTATCTCTCTGATTTTGTCCTGCCGTACATACCTACACGTACGCTACGGTCACAAGATGCAGGCCTCCTAATTGTCCCTAGAATTTCTAAGCAAACAGCTGGAGGCAGGGCTTTCTCCTATAGAGCTCCATTTTTATGGAACGGTCTGCCTACCGATGTGAGAGACGCAGACTTGGTCTCAACCTTTAAGTCTTTATTGAAGACTCATCTCTTCAGTGGGTCATATGATTGAGTGTAGTCTGGCCCAGGAGTGGGAAGGTGAACGGAAAGGCTCTGGAGCAACGAACCGCCCTTGCTGTCTCTGCCTGGCCGGTTCCCCTCGCTCCACTGGGATTCTCTGCCTCTAACCCTATTACAGGGGCTGAGTCACTGGCTTACTGGGGCTCTCTCATACCGTCCCTGGAGGGGGTGCGTCACCTGAGTGGGTTGATTCACTGATGTGGTCATCCTGTCTGGGTTGGCGCTCCCCCCTTGGGTTGTGCCGTGGCGGAGATCTTTGTGGGCTATACTCGGCCTTGTCTCAGGATGGTAAGTTGGTGGTTGAAGATATCCCTCTAGTGGTGTGGGGGCTGTGCTTTGGCAAAGTGGGTGGTGTTATATCCTGCCTGTTTGGCCCTCTCCGGGGGTGTCGTCGGACGGGGCCACAGTGTCTCCTGACCCCTCCTGTCTTAGCCTCCAGTATTTATGCCGCAGTAGTTTGTGTCGGGGGGCTAGGGTCAGTTTGTTATATCTAGAGTACTTCTCCTGTCTTATCCGGTGTCCTGTGTGAATTTAAGTATGCTCTCTCTAATTCTCTCTTTCTCTCTTTCTTTCTCTCGAAGGACCTGAGGACCATGCCTCAGGACTACCTGGCATGATGACTCCTTGCTGTCCCCAGTCCACCTGGCCGTGCTGCTGCTCCAGTTTCAACTGTTCTGCCTGTGGCTATGGAATCCTGAACTGTTCACCGGACGTGCTACCTGTCCCAGACCTGCTGTTTTCAACTCTCTAGAGACAGCAGGAGTGGTAGAGATCTTAATGACCGGCTATGAAAAGCCAACTGACATTTATTCCTGAGGTGCTGACTTAATGTACCCTCGACAACTACTGTGATGATTATTATATATAACCTGATATCATCATAACCACATCCATAACTCCTGGGTGTTCTATATAACCTGATATCATCATAACCACATCCATAACTCCTGGGTGTTCTATATAACCTGATATCATCATAACCACATCCATAACTCCTGGGTGTTCTATATAACCTGATATCATCATAACCACATCCATAACACCTGGGTGTTCTATATAACCTGATATCATCATAACCACATCCATAACTCCTGGGTGTTCTATATAACCTGATACCATCATAACACCATCCATAACTCCTGGGTGTTCTATATAACCTGATATCATCATAACCACATCCATAACACCTGGGTGTTCTATATAACCTGATATCATCATAACCACATCCATAACACCTGGGTGTTCTATATAACCTGATATCATCATAACCACATCCATAACTCCTGGGTGTTCTATATAACCTGATATCATCATAACCACATCCATAACTCCTGGGTGTTCTATATAACCTGATATCATCATAACCACATCCATAACTCCTGGGTGTTCTATATAACCTGATATCATCATAACCACATCCATAACTCCTGGGTGTTCTATATAACATTGGCCATCTCACTATGTGACTTTCTGTCAAGCTAAACATTTTGGTCCTTGTAAAACACAGCTAAGCTCTGTTGGAAAGACTATAGTGCAAGAGTAGAGTCACGTCCAACAAAGAAAGAAAGAAAGAAAGAACCAATCTCTTACCTCTGGGTAACACATCTCCTGGTTCTCATGGTAACCCCACTGCCACAGCTCCTGCTACATTCTCCATAGGGACTCCATTCCTCCCAGTGGTCCCCACTAGGCAGCTGGACATTTAAAACAACACATAGTGGTCGGAGTCTCAAATGGTACCCTATTCCCTATGTAGTGCACTACTTTAAATGGTACCCTAGTCCATATATAGTTCACTACTTTAAATGGTACCCTATTCCCTATGTAGTGCACTACTTTAAATGGTACCCTAGTCCATATATAGTTCACTACTTTAAATGGTACCCTATTCCCTATGTAGTGCACTACTTTAAATGGTACCCTATTCCCTATATGGTTCACTACTTTAAATGGTACCCTATTCCCTATATAGTGCACTACTTTAAATGGAACCCTATTCCCTATATAGTGCACTACTTTAAATGGTACCCTATTCCCTATATAGTTCACTACTTTAAATGGTACCTTATTCCCTATGTAGTGCACTACTTTAAATGGTACCCTATTCCCTATATAGTGCACTACTTTAAATTGTACCCTATTCCCTATATAGTTCACTACTTCAAAAGGTACCCTATTCCCTATATAGTTCACCACTTCAAATGGTACCCTATTCCCTATATAGTTTACTACTTTAAATGGTACCATATTCCCTATATAGTTCACTACTTGAAAAGGTACCCTATTCCCCATATAGTTCACTACTTTAAATGGCACCCTATTCCTTATATAGTGTACTACTTTTGACAAGAGGCCATAGGGCTCTATAGGACTAGGTTGCCATGTGCCGGACTGGTGTAGTGGTAAAAGCTTCTGACTCCAGATCCCATATACCCCCCCCCCCCCCCCCCCCCGTCACCTCTCTCACCACTGTCCTGTCATCCACCTCACCACTATCCTGTCATCTACCTCACCACTGTCCTGTCATCCACCTCACCACTGTCCTGTCATCCACCTCACCACTATCCTGTCACCACTGTCCTGTCACCACTGTCCTGTCATCTACCTCACCACTGTCCTGTCATCCACCTCACCACTATCCTGTCATCTACCTCACCACTATCCTGTCATCTACCTCACCACTATCCTGTCATCTACCTCAACACTGTCCTGTCATCTACCTCACCACTGTCCTGTCATCCCTATCCTGTCATCTACCTCAACACTATCCTGTCATCTACCTCAACACTATCCTGTCATCTACCTCAACACTATCCTGTCATCTACCTCAACACTATCCTGTCACCACTATCCTGTCATCTACCTCACTACTATCCTGTCACCACTATCCTGTCATCTACCTCAACACTATCCTGTCATCTACCTCACTACTATCCTGTCACCACTATCCTGTCACCACTGTCCTGTCACCACTGTCCTGTCACCACTATCCTGTCACCACTGTCCTGTCATCTACCTCACCACTATCCTGTCATCTACCTCACCACTATCCTGCCATCTACCTCACTACTATCCTGTCATCTACCTCACTACTATCCTGTCATCTACCTCACCACTATCCTGTCATCTACCTCACCACTATCCTGTCATCTACCTCACCCCTCTCCTGTCACCACTATCCTGTCATCTACCTCACCCCTCTCCTGTCACCACTATCCTGTCATCTACCTCACCCCTCTCCTGTCACCACTATCCTGTCATCTACCTCACCACTGTCCTGTCATCTACCTCACCACTATCCTGTCACTACTATCCTGTCATCTAACTCACCACTATCCTGTCATCTACCTCACCACTATCCTGTCACCACTATCCTGTCACCACTATCCTGTCATCTACCTCACCACTATCCTGTCACCACTATCCTGTCATCTACCTCACCACTGTCCTGTCATCTACCTCACCACTATCCTGTCACTACTATCCTGTCATCTAACTCACCACTATCCTGTCATCTACCTCACCACTATCCTGTCATCTACCTCACCACTATCCTGTCATCTACCTCACCACTATCCTGTCACCACTATCCTGTCATCTACCTCACTACTATCCTGTCACCACTATCCAGTCATCTACCTCACCACTATCCTGTCACCACTATCCTGTCATCTACCTCACCACTATCCTGTCATCTACCTCACCACTATCCTGTCACCACTATCCTGTCACCACTGTCCTGTCATCCACCTCACCACTATCCTGTCATCTACCTCACCACTATCCTGTCATCTACCTCACCACTATCCTGTCACCACTATCCTGTCATCTACCTCACCCCTCTCCTGTCACCACTATCCTGTCATCTACCTCACCCCTCTCCTGTCACTACTATCCTGTCATCTAACTCACCACTATCCTGTCATCTACCTCACCACTATCCTGTCATCTACCTCACCACTATCCTGTCATCTACCTCACCACTATCCTGTCACCACTATCCTGTCATCTACCTCACTACTATCCTGTCACCACTATCCAGTCATCTACCTCACCACTATCCTGTCACCACTATCCTGTCATCTACCTCACCACTATCCTGTCATCTACCTCACCACTATCCTGTCACCACTATCCTGTCATCTACCTCACCACTATCCTGTCACCACTGTCCTGTCATCTACCTCACCACTATCCTGTCATCTACCTCACCACTATCCTGTCACCACTGTCCTGTCATCCACCTCACCACTATCCTGTCATCTACCTCACCACTATGCTGTCACCACTATCCTGTCATCACTATCCTGTCATCTACCTCACTACTATCCTGTCACCACTATCCTGTCATCTACCTCACCACTATCCTGTCATCTACCTCACCACTATCCTGTCACCACTATCCTGTCATCTACCTCACCACTATCCTGTCACCACTGTCCTGTCATCTACCTCACCACTATCCTGTCATCTACCTCACCACTATCCTGTCACCACTGTCCTGTCATCCACCTCACCACTATCCTGTCATCTACCTCACCACTATCCTGTCACCACTATCCTGTCATCACTATCCTGTCATCACTATCCTGTCATCTACCTCACTACTATCCTGTCACCACTATCCTGTCACCACTGTCCTGTCACCACTGTCCTGTCACCACTATCCTGTCACCACTGTCCTGTCATCTACCTCACCACTATCCTGTCATCTACCTCACTACTATCCTGTCATCTACCTCACCACTATCCTTCATCTACCTCACCACTATCCTGTCATCTACCTCACCCCTCTCCTGTCACCACTATCCTGTCATCTACCTCACCCCTCTCCTGTCACCACTATCCTGTCATCTACCTCACCCCTCTCCTGTCACCACTATCCTGTCATCTACCTCACCCCTCTCCTGTCACCACTATCCTGTCATCTACCTCACCACTATCCTGTCATCTACCTCACCACTATCCTGTCACCACTATCCTGTCATCTACCTCACTACTATCCTGTCATCTACCTCACCACTATCCTGTCATCTACCTCACCACTATCCTGTCACCACTATCCTGTCATCTACCTCACCACTATCCTGTCATCTACCTCACCACTATCCTGTCACCACTATCCTGTCATCTACCTCACTACTATCCTGTCATCTACCTCACCACTATCCTGTCATCTACCTCACCACTACCCTGTCACCACTATCCTGTCATCTACCTCACCACTATCCTGTCACCACTGTCCTGTCAACACTGTCCTGTCACCACTATCCTGTCACCACTATCCTGTCACCACTGTCCTGCCACCACTGTCCTGTCACCACTGTCCTGTCACCACTATCCTGCCACCACTGTCCTGTCACCACTATCCTGTCACCACTATCCTGTCACCACTGTCCTGTCACCACTGTCCTGCCACCACTGTCCTGTCACCATTATCCTGTCACCTACCTCACCACTATCCTGTCACCACTGTCCTGTCACCACTGTCCTGTCACCACTATCCTGTCACCACTTTCCTGCCACCACAGTCCTGTCACCACTGTCCTGCCACCATTGTCTGCCACCACTGTCCTGCCACCACTGTCCTGCCACCACTGTCCTGCCACCACTGTCCTGCCACCACTGTTCTGTCACCACTATCCTGCCACCACTGTCCTGTCACCACTGTCCTGCCACCACAGTCCTGTCACCACTGTCCTGCCACCACTGTCCTGCCACCACTGTCCTGCCACCACTGTCCTGTCACCACTGTCCTGCCACCACTGTCCTGCCACCACTGTCCTGCCACCACTGTTCTGTCACCACTGTCCTGCCACCACTGTTCTGTCACCACTGTCCTGCCACCACTGTCCTGTCACCACTGTCCTGCCACCACTGTCCTGCCACCACTGTCCTGCCACCTACCTCACCACTATCCTGCCACCACTGTCCTGCCACCACTGTCCTGCCACCACTGTCCTGCCACCACTGTCCTGCCACCACTGTCCTGCCACCACTGTCCTGCCACCACTGTTCTGTCACCACTGTCCTGCCACCACTGTTCTGTCACCACTGTTCTGCCACCACTGTCCTGTCACCACTGTCCTGCCACCACTGTTCTGTCACCACTGTCCTGCCACCACTGTTCTGTCACCACTGTTCTGCCACCACTGTCCTGCCACCACTGTCCTGCCACCACTGTCCTGCCACCACTGTCCTGCCACCACTGTCCTGTCACCACTGTCCTGTCACCACTGTCCTGCCACCACTGTCCTGCCACCACTGTCCTGCCACCACTGTCCTGCCACCACTGTCCTGCCACCACTGTCCTGTCACCACTGTCCTGCCACCACTGTCCTGCCACCACTGTCCTGTCACCACTGTCCTGCCACCACTGTCCTGCCACCACTGTCCTGCCACCACTGTCCTGTCACCACTGTCCTGCCACCACTGTCCTGCCACCACTGTCCTGCCACCACTGTCCTGTCACCACTGTCCTGCCACCACTGTCCTGTCACCACTGTCCTGCCACCACTGTCCTGCCACCACTGTCCTATCACCACTGTCCTGCCACCACTGTCCTGTCACCACTGTCCTGCCACCACTGTCCTGCCACCACTGTCCTGCCACCACTGTCCTGCCACCACTGTCCTGCCACCACTGTCCTGCCACCACTGTCCTGTCACCACTGTCCTGCCACCACTGTCCTGTCACCACTGTCCTGCCACCACTATCCTGCCACCACTGTCCTGTCACCACTGTCCTGCCACCACTGTCCTGCCACCACTGTCCTGTCACCACTGTCCTGCCACCACTGTCCTGCCACCACTGTCCTGCCACCACTGTCCTGCCACCACTGTCCTGTCACCACTGTCCTGTCACCACTGTCCTGCCACCACTATCCTGTCACCACTGTCCTGCCACCACTGTCCTGCCACCACTGTCCTGCCACCACTGTCCTGCCACCACTGTCCTGCCACCACTGTCCTGCCACCACTGTCCTGCCACCACTGTTCTGTCACCACTATCCTGTCACCACTGTTCTGCCACCACTGTCCTGCCACCACTGTCCTGCCACCACTGTCCTGCCACCACTGTCCTGCCACCACTGTCCTGCCACCACTGTCCTGCCACCACTGTCCTGCCACCACTGTCCTGTCACCACTGTCCTGCCACCACTATCCTGTCACCACTGTCCTGTCACCACTGTCCTGTCACCACTGTCCTGCCACCACTGTCCTGCCACCACTGTCCTGTCACCACTATCCTACCACCATAATACATGTTCAGCAGACATCCTAAGTATTGTACAGCTAGTGTCTACATGTTTACTGTGTGGTCTCTGTGGGGACCTATATAACACAGTACTGTAACACATACACTACATGGCCAATAGTATGTGGACACCTGCTCGTCCAACATCTGATTCCAAAATCATTGGTGTTAATCTGGAGTTGGTCCCCCCTTTGCTGCTATAACAGCCTCCACTCTTCTAGGAAGGCGTTCTACTAGATGTTGGAACATTGCTGCTATAACAGCCTCCACTCTTCTGGGAAGGCTTTCCACTAGATGTTGGAACATTGCTGTGGGGGGACTTGCTTCCATTCAGCCACATGTGCATTAGTGAGGTCAGGGACTGATGTTGGGCTATTAGGCCTGGCATGCAATCAGCGTTCCAATTCATCCCGAAGGTGTTCGATGGGGTTGAGGTCAAGGTTCTGTGCAAGCCAGTCCAGTTCTTCCACACCAATTTCTACAAACCATTGACCTCTCTTTCTGCAAGGGGACATTGTCATGCTGAACAGAAAAGGGCCCAGATAAGTCCGTAGGACTGCCAGATGGACTGCAAGTGTGACTGCAAGTGTGATTCATCACTCCAGAGAATGCGTTTCAACTGCTCCAGAGTCCAATAGCAGCGAGCTTTACACCACTCCAGCCAACGCTTGGCATTGCGCATGGTGATCTTAGGCTTGTGTGCGGCTGCTCAGCCATGGAAACCCATTTCATGAAGCTCCCGACCAACAGTTCTTGTGCTGATGTTGCTTCCAGAGGCCGTTTGGAACTCAGTAGAGTGTTGCAACCGAGGACAGACGTTTTCTAAGCGCTATACACTACAGCACTCGGCGGTCCCGTTCTGTGAGATTGTGTGGCCTACCACTTCACGGCTGAGCCATTGTTGCTCCTAGACGTTTCCACTTCACAATAACAGCACTTACACTTGACCGGGGGCAGTCCCAGCAGGGGTGGCTGGTGAAGCAGGGGAGGCTGGTGAAGCAGGGGTGGCTGGTGAAGCAGGGGAGGCTGGTAGAGCAGGGGTGGCTGGTGAAGCAGGGGTGGCTGGTAGAGCAGGGGTGGCTGGTGAAGCAGGGGAGGCTGGTGAAGCAGGGGAGGCTGGTGAAGCAGGGGTGGCTGGTGAGCCCCAGCAGGGCAGACATTTGACATACTGTCTTGATAGAAAGGTGACATCCTATGACAGTACCATGTTGAAAGTCACTGAGCTCTTCAGTATGGGGCCATTCTACTGCTACTGTTTGTCTATGGAGATTGCATGGTGGTGTGCTCGATTTTATAAACCTGTCAGCAACGGTTGTCCACATACTTTTGATAGTGTAGTGTAGGTTGGATGTGTTACCTGTGCCACACTGCTTTTTCCCCCACGTAACAATTTGTCTTCACTGAATACAATAACAACGTAATGCAACACTATTCATATGGACATCATGTCTGCTTACCAGGAGAGCTGGCACCAAGAACAGCTGCACAGCAACCAGACACCACAGCATCTTCCTCTTTCACTGATGGGGACGACAAAACCAGTTAGTCTGATAAAGGCGATTATAATAACTATGTTTACTTACATTTACAAAATGTGAGAGCAATGATTAGTAAATGGTGGGAAGATGTTTTTGTAAAATGCCTTTATAAATGGTTTATTTACCGAACGTTATGATAAAAGTGTTAGCTTCTAGTAGTTCTACAATCATTATTATAAAGTGATTTTCAAATCCTATGTGTCTTGTGAGATGTTTAAGTTAATGGTGTTATTAAAAAAAATTACAAAACAGAAATAATTATTATTCATTTGTCTATGTTTTTTCTACGTTTGTTTTTTTTCTCAACACTCTGAGAACGGAGGTGTTCTGTTCTGAGAATGGAGGTGTTCTGTTCTGAGAACGGAGGTGTTCTGTTCTGAGAACGGAGGTGTTCTGTTCTGAACGGAGGTGTTCTGTTCTGAGAATGGAGGTGTTCTGTTCTGAGAACGGAGGTGTTCTGTTCTGAGAACGGAGGTGTTCTGTTCTGAACGGAGGTGTTCTGTTCTGAAGGGGGGTGTTCTGTTCTGAAGGGAGGTGTTCTGTTCTGAACGGAGGTGTTCTGTTCTGAAGGGAGGTGTTCTGTTCTGAAGGGGGGTGTTCTGTTCTGAAGGGAGGTGTTCTGTTCTGAGAAGGGAGGTGTTCTGTTCTGAACGGAGGTGTTCTGTTCTGAGAACGGAGGTGTTCTGTTCTGAACGGAGGTGTTCTGTTCTGAACGGAGGTGTTCTGTTCTGAGAACGGAGGTGTTCTGTTCTGAACGGAGGTGTTCTGTTCTGAACGGAGGTGTTCTGTTCTGAACGGAGGTGTTCTGTTCTGAGAACGGAGGTGTTCTGTTCTGAACGGAGGTGTTCTGTTCTGAACGGAGGTGTTCTGTTCTGAACGGAGGTGTTCTGTTCTGAGAACGGAAGTGTTCTGTTCTGAGAACGGAGGTGTTCTGTTCTGAGAACGGAGATGTTCTGTTCTGAGAACGGAGGTGTTCTGTTCTGAGAACGGAGGAGTTCTGTTCTGAACGGAAGTGTTCTGTTCTGAGAACGGAGGTGTTCTGTTCTGAGAAGGGAGGTGTTCTGTTCTGAGAAGGGAGGTGTTCTGTTCTGAGAAGGGAGGTGTTCTGTTCTGAGAAGGGAGGTGTTCTGTTCTGAGAAGGGAGGTGTTCTGTTCTGAGAACGGAGGTGTTCTGTTCTGAGAACGGAGGAGTTCTGTTCTGAACGGAGGTGTTCTGTTCTGAGAAGGGAGGTGTTCTGTTCTGAGACGGGAGGTGTTCTGTTCTGAGACGGGAGGTGTTCTGTTCTGAGACGGGAGGTGTTCTGTTCTGAGAACGGAGGTGTTCTGTTCTGAGAACGGAGGTGTTCTGTTCTGAGAACGGAGGTGTTCTGTTCTGAGAACGGAGGTGTTCTGTTCTGAGAACGGAGGTGTTCTGTTCTGAACGGAGGTGTTCTGTTCTGAGAACGGAGGAGTTCTGTTCTGAACGGAGGTGTTCTGTTCTGAACGGAGGTGTTCTGTTCTGAGACGGGAGGTGTTCTGTTCTGAGACGGGAGGTGTTCTGTTCTGAGACGGGAGGTGTTCTGTTCTGAGACGGGAGGTGTTCTGTTCTGAGACGGGAGGTGTTCTGTTCTGAGAACGGAGGTGTTCTGTTCTGAGAACGGAGGTGTTCTGTTCTGAGAACGGAGGTGTTCTGTTCTGAGCGGAGAGGTTCTGTTCTGAGAAGGGAGGTGTTCTGTTCTGAGAACGGAGATGTTCTGTTCTGAGAACGGAGGTGTTCTGTTCTGAACGGAAGTGTTCTGTTCTGAGAAGGGAGGTGTTCTGTTCTGAGAAGGGAGGTGTTCTGTTCTGAGAAGGGAGGTGTTCTGTTCTGAGAACGGAGGTGTCCTGTTCTGAGAACGGAGGTGTTCTGTTCTGAACGGAGGTGTTCTGTTCTGAACGGAGGTGTTCTGTTCTCTGAACGGAGGTGTTCTGTTCTGAACGGAGGTGTTCTGTTCTGAACGGAGGTGTTCTGTTCTGAACGGAGGTGTTCTGTTCTGAACGGAGGTGTTCTGTTCTGAACGGAGGTGTTCTGTTCTCTGAACGGAGGTATTCTGTTCTGAGAACGGAGTTGTTCTGTTCTGAGAACGGAGTTGTTCTGTTCTGAACGGAGATGTTCTGTTCTGAGAACGGAGTTGTTCTGTTCTGAACGGAGGTGTTCTGTTCTGAGAAGGGAGAGGTTCTGTTCTGAGAACGGAGGAGTTCTGTTCTGAACGGAGGAGTTCTGTTCTGAGAACGGAGGTGTTCTGTTCTGAGACGGGAGGTGTTCTGTTCTGAGAACGGAGGTGTTCTGTTCTGAGAACGGAGGTGTTCTGTTCTGAGAACGGAGGTGTTCTGTTCTGAGAACGGAGGTGTTCTGTTCTGAGAACGGAGGTGTTCTGTTCTGAGAACGGAGGTGTTCTGTTCTGAGAACGGAGGAGTTCTGTTCTGAGAAGGGAGGTGTTCTGTTCTGAGACGGGAAGTGTTCTGTTCTGAGACGGGAGGTGTTCTGTTCTGAGAACGGAGTTGTTCTGTTCTGAGACGGGAGGTGTTCTGTTCTGAGAACGGAGGAGTTCTGTTCTGAGACGGGAGGTGTTCTGTTCTGAGACGGGAGGTGTTCTGTTCTGAGAACGGAGGAGTTCTGTTCTGAGACGGGAGGTGTTCTGTTCTGAGACGGGAGGTGTTCTGTTCTGAGAACGGAGGAGTTCTGTTCTGAGACGGGAGGTGTTCTGTTCTGAGAACGGAGGAGTTCTGTTCTGAGACGGGAGGTGTTCTGTTCTGAGACGGGAGGTGTTCTGTTCTGAGAACGGAGGAGTTCTGTTCTGAGAACATAGGAGAATGTTTTACTATGGTTCCCTGAACGAGGGGGGGCAAGGCAGCCCAACAGGCAGTGGACACTCTGGTCTGGACTGATCTGACTGTCCGTAATTGCACTCACTTGAAGGTTGTTAATGGAGTCAGTGGCTCTATGAGCCTATTGTCCTCAACTTATTACCGGAACTGTCAGAGTTAGGGGGTCAGGACAGAGCCCCAGTCACAGGATTCAACTCTCACTAACACCGTCAATAGACTGGTCAGCAAAAAGAACTCTTTGCACTCAAGAGTCCCATTCCTTGACCACATGTACAAACACACAAACACACATGCATACACACCTACTGAATACACAAATAAACACACGTGCACGCACACAAACACATGCACACACCTACTGAATACACAAATAAACACGTGCACGCACACAAACACACATGCACACACACAAACACACATGCACACACACCTACTGAATACACAAATAAACACACGTGCACGCACACAAACACACATGCCGGCACACAAACACACACACCTACTGAATAAACAAACAAACACACATGCATACACACCTACTGAATACACAAACAAACACACGTGCACGCACTGTATAATACACAGAGCACACATTGTGAAGGAATGGCCCATCAATAAAGTTATCCATATTTTATTAATAACTTATTTATTCAATATTGTGCTAACAGAATAAAGCGTAACGTTAACGTGTGTTTGTGTGTATTCTCAACACGTAACTATTCATTTAATAGAAAATAGTAGAATAGAATAACAGGGAATCATTTGGAGTGAAATAAAGTGACTCCCATAGTCTCACAACCTCAAACCCTGTTAGGGGGAAAAAAACAGCAATAAGTAACCTCGGTCTATCCTGAGTTGGCGGGGCGCCTTGACGGTAGACAGGGTTCATGGAAGGTGACAAAAGAGGATGTCCCTCAGTGATGGAAAAAGTACTCAATCGTCATACCTGAGTAAAAGTAAAGATATCCTTAATAGAAAATAAGGATAGTGGAAAGTCACCCAGTAAAATACTACTTGAGTAAAAAGTCAAAAAGTATTTGGTTTTACATGTACTTAAGTCTCAAAAATAAAAGCATAAATAATTTTAAATTCCTTATAATTAAATGAACCAGATGCCCGGACTTTCTTGTTTTTATTGTATTTACAGAAAGTCAGTGGCTCCAACACTCAGACATTCATTTACAAATGAAGTATTTGTGTCCATTATTTTCTTTAAGGAATGTAGTGGAGTAAAAGTAAATAGTAAAGTACAGATACCCCCCCAAAAACTACTTAGGTAGTACTTTAAAGTACTTTACACCACTTGTGTCACTAGCCTACAACTCCATATGACATCACAGGCTGATCAGGCAGGACCCACTGGGAACAGACATAACTAATATGAATTCCAAGTTGATAAAAAAAAATATATTATTCACCATGGTCATGAGATTCAGGTTATAAATTGTGTGAAAAAAAAGACTAAAATGTCCTTATGTTGATGACTTTTTGCTAATCTAATCCGTTTTAACACATTGATCTTTTGTTTGAAATTACCTGGGGAAAAGGTTGATTTAATACGTTTTTTTTGCCCAGTGGAGATGCATTATATTCTCCAACCGGAGAGGGTACGCTCTGTTCTGCTCTGCAAAACATTAAGACTATGTTGAAAAAAAATGTTTTTAAATGACTTTGGCTGAACTGGATGTAGTATACGTTAATTAAAAGTAGAAATGAATAGTCTATTAGTAGCTGGTAGCCTACAAATCAGAAATATGTGAAAGGTATCTCCTGTCAACGCTTAATATTGTGCGCAAGAATGTTGGCTTTCCAGAAATTTCCCACGAAACTATTCTTACTAAAGACAAAATGCCAGAAATCCTAACAAAAGTTGTCAGAACTTACCCTTTGTGCGTTTCTGCGTCCCTTCAACTATCCAAAATACCTGATGAATCCGTGCTGCGCGGTTTCACTGTGTTGTAGTACCTCCGCAGCTGCGGTTCTAATATTACCTGCTGGCTTCGTGTCTCTCTGCCGGGGAGGGTTTTAGTTATTAACCCCTGTGCCCAACTGCTGTTCTGATGAGGTTATCAAGCTGCAAGACCCTTTTCCTTTCTCTTTCCAGTTGAAATTGAAAAGAGGAGAAAGAGTCCCGTTGGTGTTAAAACCTCTGTGTGCGTCACTCGGGCTAACCCCATCGTGCCCGGGATCTGCGCGCTGGTGATTACAGTGTGTCAATGTACAGAACTCAACCGGGGAGAAATATTGTGAGGCTATAATTTCAGATTGTAAAAATAACTGTTAATTAACGTTTGTAGATTTTAAGATCCTTCTTCTCAGAATGAATGTGCAAGACACACTTTTAATGAGTAATTCTCGTTTTTACAAACCAGTGGCCCTCTAATCTTGGTTACCTCAGAACAAAATTTATTTCGCGAAAGTTTGTCATTTCCTGTTCATGAGAATCTGTCCACGAGAGATTAGTGGCTCACACCCGGTACTGTTATTATAGCATTACGGTATGGGCTATTTGAGTTGAGCGGTGTCAGATTATTATAGTGTAATAATGTGTTATGATGTTTAATAACAGCTTCGTTAATACCAGGGTTTAACAATTATATATATATATGAGCAGGTTTATAATAAGGTGACCACACGTCCCGGATTGATGAGAGCTGGTGACGAATCGATTGGACGGAGCGTTTGATTTTACGTTTCTTCAAGGTAGCTCCTAGGTGTACCTTCACCGTTTTTTTGGGGGGGGGGGGGTGTTATGGTGAAGACGTTAGATCTCCACAGTGGAGGTGTCATAATACCCATAAAACCTAGTGGTCAAACAAGGGAAATGGTTCCAATTGTTTTTCCACCATTCATTTTTCCAACGGGGGATTTTTTTAGAAACGTTTGAAAATAAGGACTGTGTTTAGTCTAGGCTTACCCTGTCGTGATGTTTTGATAACCTGTCAAATCTCCCTCGGACAAGGTGGCATTTATCACTATATTCGGGGCTCTATTTACTCTCATATTAAAAAAATGCTAATTCACATGGTTGTGTATTGATGTGACGTCCTGATATATGACGTCACCACGACAGTAAAGGCGTACTGAAATGTGAATACGGGGCTTGTTACTTGGACAGTGATGGAGTAAAAACAAGTTGACGTTTACCTCCGAGTCTGGTTGATTTCATTCAGTATAATATCTTAACTTAGCACAAGTTGTACGTATAAGATCGAACTATGTTGACGAGGATAACGTTTTGAAAACGATAGTTAATTAAATCTGAAAAGTTAGTTTCATCAAGATGGGAAAACAATGTGCCAACGTTTGACTGCTAACAGTGAGCCTGCTACGCTAGGTCCATGCTGGACCGGGTGGTTGATGACGCTGGACCGGGTGGTCCATGCTGGACCGGGTGGTTGATGACGCTGGACCGGGTGGTCCATGCTGGACCGGGTGGTTGATGACGCTGGACCGGGTGGTCCATGCTAGACCGGGTGGTTGATGACGCTGGACCGGGTGGTTGATGGCGCTGGACCGGGTGGTCCATGCTGGACCGGATGGTTGATGACGCTGGACCGGGTGGTTGATGACGCTAGACCGGGTGGTTCATGACGCTGGACCGGGTGGTTCATGACGCTGGACCGGGTGGTTGATGACGCTGGACCGGGTGGTTGATGACGCTGGACCGGGTGGTCCATGCTGGACCAGGTGGTTGATGACGCTGGACCGGGTGGTCCATGCTAGACCGGGTGGTCCATGCTAGACCGGGTGGTTGATGATGCTGGACCGGGTGGTCCATGCTAGACCGGGTGGTTGATGACGCTGGACCGGGTGGTCCATGCTAGACCGGGTGGTTGATGACGCTGGACCGGGTGGTCCATGCTAGACCGGGTGGTTGATGACGCTGGACCGGGTGGTTGATGACGCTGGACCGGGTGGTCCATGCTGGACCAGGTGGTTGATGACGCTGGACCGGGTGGTCCATGCTGGACCGGGTGGTTGATGATGCTGGACTGGGTGGTCCATGCTGGACCGGGTGGTTGATGACGCTGGACCGGGTGGTCCATGCTAGACCGGGTGGTTGATGATGCTGGACCGGGTGGTCCATGCTAGACCGGGTGGTTGATGACGCTGGACCGGGTGGTCCATGCTAGACCGGGTGGTTGATGATGCTGGACCGGGTGGTTCATGACGCTGGACCGGGTGGTTCATGACGCTGGACCAGGTGGTTCATGACGCTGGACCGGGTGGTTGATGACGCTGGCCCCGGGTGGTTCATGACGCTGGACCGGGTGGATGATGACGCTGGACCGGGTGGATGATGACGCTGGACCGGGTGGTTTATGACGTTGGACCGGGTGGTTGATGCCGCTGGACCGGGTGGTTGATGACGCTGGACCGGGTGGTTGATGACGCTGGACTGGGTGGTTGATGACACCGAACCGGGTGGTTGATGATGCTGGACCGGGTGGATGATGACACCGAACCGGGTGGTTGATGACGCTGGACCGGGTGGATGATGATGCTGGACCGGGTGGATGAATACCATTCGGTTAGGTTGATGCGGTTGCATAACAACAGAGGAGAGCTTTGCTTCTACATCATGCTGGGACAGATGTGCAAGACATTTTCTTTGCCGACACCGGAGAACTAACGGACTACGGCAGGGCTGTGGCTGTGTTAAATGCATGCTTCGTGCCACAGGTGAACACAGACAGACTTTTTATCAACTGACACAGAAAACTGCTGAGACAGAAATGTGTTACTCGTCTTAGACAAGCAGCTAAAGACTGTGACATTGGAGATAAGAACAATCAGATTAGAGATGCCAATCAGATTAGAGATGCCAATCAGATTAGAGATGCCAATCAGATTAGAGATGACATACTGGAGATAAAGGCAATCAGATTAGAGATGCCAATCAGATTAGAGATGACATACTGGAGTTAAGAACAATCAGATTAGAGATGCCATACTGGAGATAAAGGCAATCAGATTAGAGATGCCAATCAGATTAGAGATGACATACTGGAGATAAAGACAATCAGATTAGAGATGACATACTGGAGATAAAGACATTCAGATTAGAGATGCCAATCAGATTAGAGATGACATACTGGAGATAAGGACATTCAGATTAGAGATGACATACTGGAGATAAAGACATTCAGATTAGAGATGCCAATCAGATTAGAGATGACAAATCAGATTAAAGATGTCAAATCAGATTAGAGATGACAAATCAGATTAGAGATGACAATCAGATTAGAGATGACAAATCAGATTAGAGATGCTATACTGAGAAAGTGTAATAGGGAATACGTGCGCTGAAAACTATTGGAGGAGGCCCGTGGGCTAACATTAGCGCTGTCCCTCGAGCTGTCCGCACAATGTAAAAGAACTGAAGCGCAAATGTCCGCTATGCATGAGAGTACAGATGCTAAATATAACAAGACAGTGCATCGTGTTTTCAAAAAGGAAGGTGTAACGGCGTTCTTCGTTTGTTGAAAGAGAGGACCGAAATGCAGCGTGGTGGTTACTCATGTCTTTAATGAAAAAAGTGACGATACATGAACTATAATAAATACAAAACAACAAACGGAACGTGAAACCTAATACAGCCTATCTGGTGAACACTACACAGAGACAGGAACAATCACCCACGAACCTAATACAGCCTATCTGGTGAAACTACACAGAGACAGGAACAATCACCCACCAACCTAATACAGCCTATCTGGTGAAACTACACAGAGACAGGAACAATCACCCACCAACCTAATACAGCCTATCTGGTGAACACTACACAGAGACAGGAACAATCACCCACGAACCTAATACAGCCTATCTGGTGAAACTACACAGAGACAGGAACAATCACCCACCAACCTAATACAGCCTATCTGGTGAACACTACACAGAGACAGGAACAATCACCCACCAACCTAATACAGCCTATCTGGTGAAACTACACAGAGACAGGAACAATCACCCACCAACCTAATACAGCCTATCTGGTGAACACTACACAGAGACAGGAACAATCACCCACCAACCTAATACAGCCTATCTGGTGAAACTACACAGAGACAGGAACAATCACCCACCAACCTAATACAGCCTATCTGGTGAAACTACACAGAGACAGGAACAATCACCCACCAACCTAATACAGCCTATCTGGTGAAACTACACAGAGACAGGAACAATCACCCACCAACCTAATACAGCCTATCTGGTGAAACTACACAGAGACAGGAACAATCACCCACCAACCTAATGCAGCCTATCTGGTGAACACTACACAGAGACAGGAACAATCACCCACCAACCTAATACAGCCTATCTGGTGAAACTACACAGAGACAGGAACAATCACCCACCAACCTAATACAGCCTATCTGGTGAAACTACACAGAGACAGGAACAATCACCCACCAACCTAATACAGCCTATCTGGTGAAACTACACAGAGACAGGAACAATCACCCACCAACCTAATTACAGCCTATCTGGTGAACACTACACAGAGACAGGAACAATCACCCACCAACCTAATACAGCCTATCTGGTGAACACTACACAGAGACAGGAACAATCACCCACCAACCTAATACAGCCTATCTGGTGAAACTACACAGAGACAGGAACAATCACCCACCAACCTAATACAGCCTATCTGGTGAAACTACACAGAGACAGGAACAATCACCCACCAACCTAATACAGCCTATCTGGTGAAACTACACAGAGACAGGAACAATCACCCACCAACCTAATACAGCCTATCTGGTGAACACTACACAGAGACAGGAACAATCACCCACCAACCTAATACAGCCTATCTGGTGAAACTACACAGAGACAGGAACAATCACCCACCAACCTAATACAGCCTATCTGGTGAAACTACACAGAGACAGGAACAATCACCCACCAACCTAATACAGCCTATCTGGTGAAACTACACAGAGACAGGAACAATCACCCACGAAATACAAAGTGAAACTCAGGCTACCTAAATACGGTTCCCAATCAGAGGCAACGAGAACTGCTGATTGAGAACCGCCTCAGGCAGCCAAGCCTATACAACACCCCTAATCAGCCGCGATCCCAAATACTACAAACCCCAATACGAAATACAACAACATAAACCCCTGTCACACCCTGGCCTGACCAAATATATAACGAAAACACAAAACACTAAGACCAAGGCGTGACAGAAGGGAAATATCACTAAAAGGGAGACAGAATGCAGAAGGACAAGACCAATCGGAGAAGGTGTGCTATCGTTGCGGACATTTTTTATTTATTTTTATTTAACCAGGCAAGTCAGTTAAGAAACAAATTCTGATTTTTCAATGACGGCCTAGGAACAGTGGGTTAACTGCCTTGTTCAGGGGCAGAACGACAGATTTGTACCTTGTCAGCTCGGGGGTTTGAACTTGCAACCTTCCGGTTACGCCCTTAGGTGTGCTCCATTCCACCTCAGAGAAGCTGTGGGGAAAAAAGATAGAGAAACTACTAAACATGGACCAATGGAGAGAGTGGATGGTGCCACACCATGGGTGAATACTGTAGTGTGTGGTACCACACCATGGGTGAATCCTGTAGTGGGTGGTGCCACACCATGGGTGAATACTGTAGTGGGTGGTACCACACCATGGGTGAATCCTGTAGTGGGTGGTGCCACACCATGGGTGAATCCTGTAGTGGGTGGTGCCACACCATGGGTGAATCCTGTAGTGGGTGGTGCCACACCATGGATGAATCCGGTAGTGGGTGGTGCCACACCAAGGATGAATCCTGTAGTGGGTGGTACCACACCATGGATGAATCCTGTAGTGGGTGGTGCCACACCATGGATGAATCCTGTAGTGGGTGGTACCACACCATGGGTGAATACTGTAGTGGGTGGTGCCACACCATGGATGAATCCTGTAGTGGATGCTATACCATGGGTGAATCCTGTAGTGGGTGGTGCCACACCATGGGTGAATCCTGTAGTGGGTGGTACCACACCATGGGTGAATCCTGTAGTGGATGGTGCCACACCATGGGTGAATCCGGTAGTGGATGGTGCCACGCCATGGGTGAATCCGGTAGTGGATGGTGACACATCATGGGTGAATCATGTAGTGGATGGTGACACATCATGGGTGAATCATGTAGTGGGTGGTGCCACACCATGGGTGAATCCTGTAGTGGATAGTGCCACACCATGGGTGAATCCGGTAGTGGATGGTGACACATCATGGGTGAATCCTGTAGTGGATGGTGCCACACCATGGGTGAATCCGGTAGTGGATGGTGCCACGCCATGGGTGAATCCGGTAGTGGATGGTGACACATCATGGGTGAATCATGTAGTGGATGGTGACACATCATGGGTGAATCATATAGTGGGTGGTGCCACACCATGGGTGAATTCTGTAGTGGATAGTGCCACACCATGGGTGAATCCGGTAGTGGATGGTACCAAAACCGGACGGCGACATGAGATTGTGTCTGTACAAGCGAACACAGAAATCATACGTGGCAGATACCCACAGTAGATTAACTTTTGCAAGGAATTACTGGGTCTGTCATGCTCAGTAAACTGGATCTTAAATGGGTCTGTCATCAATTGGAACTAACACAAGAGTCGAGAGGCATAACGACATTTGCAGTGCATAGTGGGATATAAAAGACTAATATTCAGAGTTTCATCGCAGAGTGAGCAGTATCAACACAAAATCAAAACAGCACCGGCAGGTATCGAGTGGGTGGAGAACATATCGGACGACATCATCGTCCACGCCCCAGTCAAGGAGACCCATGACCAGTGGCTATATGCTGTCCTCAACAGGCTGGACAGCTGTGGGCTGACTCTCAACTCAGAGAAATGTCCGTTCAACATGGACAAATTGGTGTTTATGGGCATGTTACTCTCAGAGAAGAGTTATTATTATTATGCTGGTCATCTATGAACATTTGAACATCTTGGCCATGTTCTGTTATAATCTCCTATTGGTCATCTATGAACATTTGAACATCTTGGCCATGTTCTGTTATAATCTCCTGTTGGTCATCTATGAACATTTGAACATCTTGGCCATGTTCTGTTATAATCTCCTGTTGGTCATCTATGAACATTTTAACATCTTGGCCATGTTCTGTTATAATCTCCTGTTGGTCATCTATGAACATTTTAACATCTTGGCCATGTTCTGTTATAATCTCCTGTTGGTCATCTATGAACATTTGAACATCTTGGCCATGTTCTGTTATAATCTCCTGTTGGTCATCTATGAACATTTGAACATCTTGGCCATGTTCTGTTATAATCTCCTGTTGGTCATCTATGAACATTTGAACATCTTGGCCATGTTCTGTTATAATCTCCTGTTGGTCATCTATGAACATTTTAACATCTTGGCCATGTTCTGTTATAATCTCCTGTTGGTCATCTATGAACATTTTAACATCTTGGCCATGTTCTGTTATAATCTCCTGTTGGTCATCTATGAACATTTTAACATCTTGGCCATGTTCCACCCGGCATAGCCAGAAGAGGACTGGCCACCCCTCAGAGCCTGGTTCCTCTCTAGGTTTATAATCTCCACCCGGCACAGCCAGAAGAGGACTGGCCACCCCACATAGCCTGGTTCCTCTCTAGGTTTCTCCCTAGGTTTTGGCCTTTCTAGGGAGTTTTTCCTAGCCACCGTGCTTCTTAACCTGCATTGCTTGCTGTTTGGGGTTTTAGGCTGGGTTTCTGTACAGCACTTTGAGATATCAGCTGATGTACGAAGGGCTTTATACATACATTTGATTTGATTTGATTTATTCCACATCAGGTAACTCATGCCAGCTGTAAAATTAGATTAGATTTTTTATTTTTTTTATAATAAATTAAAACACCTTATTGGACAGCGGGGAAGCAACACAAACATTGGCACAGACACACACACACACACACACACACACACACACACACACACACACACACACACACACACACACACACTTAGTACTGTATATATGTGGTAGTGGAGGAGGGGCCTGAGGGCACACAGTCAATGTATTGTAATGTTTTAAAATTGTATAAACTGCCTTCATTTTGCTGGACCCCAGGAAGAGTAGCTGCTGCCTTGGCAGGAACTAATGGGGATCCATAATAAACCCCAGGAAGAGTAGCTGCTGCCTTGACAGGAACTAATGGGGATCCATAATAAACCCCAGGAAGAGTAGCTGCTGCCTTGACAGGAACTAATGGGGATCCATAATAAACCCCAGGAAGAGTAGCTGCTGCTTTGGCAGGAACTAATGGGGATCCATAATAAACCCCAGGAAGAGTAGCTGCTGCCTTGGCAGGAACTAATGGGGATCCATAATAAACCCCAGGAAGAGTAGCTGCTGCTTTGGCAGGAACTAATGGGGATCCATAATAAACCCCAGGAAGAGTAGCTGCTGCCTTGACAGGAACTAATGGGGATCCATAATAAACCCCAGGAAGAGTAGCTGCTGCCTTGGCAGGAACTAATGGGGATCCATAATAAACCCCAGGAAGAGTAGCTGCTGCCTTGGCAGGAACTAATGGGGATCCATAATAAACCCCAGGAAGAGTAGCTGCTGCCTTGGCAGGAACTAATGGGGATCCATAATAAACCCCAGGAAGAGTAGCTGCTGCCTTGGCAGGAACTATAGGGGATCCATAATAAACCCCAGGAAGAGTAGCTGCTGCCTTGGCAGGAACTAATGGGGATCCATAATAAACCCCAGGAAGAGTAGCTGCTGCCTTGACAGGAACTAATGGGGATCCATAATAAACCCCAGGAAGAGTAGCTGCTGCCTTGGCAGGAACTAATGGGGATCCATAATAAACCCCAGGAAGAGTAGCTGCTGCCTTGGCAGGAACTAATGGGGATCCATAATAAACCCCAGGAAGAGTAGCTGCTGCCTTGACAGGAACTAATGGGGATCCATAATAAACCCCAGGAAGAGTAGCTGCTGCCTTGGCAGGAACTAATGGGGATCCATAATAAACCCCAGGAAGAGTAGCTGCTGCCTTGGCAGGAACTAATGGGGATCCATAATAAACCCCAGGAAGAGTGGCAGGGGTGTACGTGCTATCGCTGCTGCCTTGGCAGGAACTAATGGGGATCCGTAATAAACCCCAGGAAGAGTAGCTGCTGCCTTGGCAGGAACTAATGGGGATCCATAATAAACCCCAGGAAGAGTAGCTGCTGCCTTGGCAGGAACTAATGGGGATCCATAATAAACCCCAGGAAGAGTAGCTGCTGCCTTGACAGGAACTAATGGGGATCCATAATAAACCCCAGGAAGAGTAGCTGCTGCCTTGACAGGAACTAATGGGGATCCATAATAAACCCCAGGAAGAGTAGCTGCTGCCTTGGCAGGAACTAATGGGGATCCATAATAAACCCCAGGAAGAGTAGCTGCTGCCTTGACAGGAACTAATGGGGATCCATAATAAACCACAGGAAGAGTAGCTGCTGCCTTGACAGGAACTAATGGGGATCCATAATAAATCCCAGGAAGAGTAGCTGCTGCCTTGGCAGGAACTAATGGGGATCCATAATAAACCCCAGGAAGAGTAGCTGCTGCCTTGACAGGAACTAATGGGGATCCATAATAAACCCCAGGAAGAATAGCTGCTGCCTTGGCAGGAACTAATGGGGATCCATAATAAACCCCAGGAAGAGTAGCTGCTGCCTTGACAGGAACTAATGGGGATCCATAATAAACCCCAGGAAGAGTAGCTGCTGCCTTGGCAGGAACTAATGTGGATCCATAATAAACCCCAGGAAGAGTAGCTGCTGCCTTGGCAGGAACTAATGGGGATCCATAATAAACCCCAGGAAGAGTAGCTGCTGCCTTGACAGAAACTAATGGGGATCCGTAATAAACCCCAGGAAGAGTAGCTGCTGCCTTGGCAGGAACTAATGGGGATCCATAATAAACGTTGAGCCAAACACTCTGACGTGGACGTCGGAGACCAAATCCTCCTAAAAACAGGACAAAACAGACAAGTTCACAATAACCTTCAACGAGACACCACACACTGTGATCAATAACTACAACATTCAACGAGACACCACACACTGTGATCAATAACTACAACATTCAACGAGACACCACACACTGTGATCAATAAGGAGGGGAACAATGTGGTTGTTCAATCTCCAACCGGAGCCAGGTATTCCAGGAATAGAATATTCATCAAGGGGTATCCAACCGGAGCCAGCCACCGTGCTTCTTCACCTGCATTGTTTGCTGTTTGGGGTTTTAGGCTGGGTTTCTGTACAGCACTTTGAGATATCAGCTGATGTACGAAGGGCTATATAAATACATTTGATTTGATTCGATTTGATTTATTCCACATCAGGTAACTCATGCCAGCTGTAAAATTAGATTACATTTTTAGTTTTTTTTATAATAAATTAAAACACCTTATTGGACAAGCGGGGAAGCAACACAAACATTGGCACAGACACACACACACACACACACACACACACATGCCCTGACTGTCACGTCCTGACCTTACTTCCTTGTTTATGTCTCTGTTTTAGTTTGGTCAGGGCGTGAGTTGGGGTGGGCATTCTATGTTTTGTATTTCTATGTTTTGTATTTCTATGTGTTTGGCCTGGTATGGTTCCCAATCAGAGGCAGCTGTCTATCGTTGTGTCTGATTGAGAATCATACTTAGGCAGCTTTTTCCCACCTGTGTTTGGTTGGGTAGTTGTTTTCAGACAGAACTGTTTCCGTCGTTGCTGATGCTATGTTTCGTGATTATCGAGGCAGGGAGAGTGTTGGAAAGATTTGTCAAATACTGTGAAGAACTACTTTTATTCACAATGATGTGAATGATTTTTTTTGTTTTAACACAGACTTTGTAAAGGTGAAGAAAAAATTTATGAGAAGCTCATTTTATTAGTGGTGGGTGTACTGAGTTAAGGAAATCAGATATCCCGAATGGGCACTTTCCTAGATTTGCACGCGGCAGACCAGATAGGTCTTCATCTATGCATGTTCAGGCACGCTATCTCCTGCTCTACATTCCTAGAGAGGAACCAGACACATGCTCATCGCTCACGTGGAGTACTCCAAACAGAAGACAATAAAAAAAAAAAAATATCTTTTGACAGATCTCATAAATTATGGTTATGAAATAAACCTAATCTTGTCTCCCACAAGTGTAGCAGGTTGTGAACATCGCAAACAAATTGTCCACTTTGATAATGACAACGATAAGCTAAACGACTGTAATTAATATATGCATTAACAGAGATTAATGTAACCGAATGAGGGGAAATGAACAGTACATTTACTAGGCCAACCGGCGACATGTGTAATGGGGTAATTGGTTAAAGGGAAAACAGTTCACACAATGAATGCGCGGTAAGACAGCATTCTGTAGATCTGTGTGCATGTCTTCAAGAGAGAGAGAGAGATGACCCCTATCTTCCTCACACGCTCCTCCTCTTCTTCGTGTCTCAACATTTTAAATGATACTTAAGCCACATTATCTTTACATACAGTGAGCACCATAATTCATTGGACAGTGACCATTGTTTTGTTATTTTGGTTCTGTAATCTAGCACTTTGAGTTTGAAAGGATACAATGACAATGAGGGTTGAAGTGCAGACTGTCAGCTTTAATTTGAGGGTATTTTCATACATATCGGATGAACCGTTTAGAAATGAACCGTTTAGAAATGAACCTTTTAGAAATGAACCGTTTAGAAATGAACCTTTTAGAAATGAACCATTTAGAAATGAACCGTTTAGAAATTAACCTTTTAGAAATGAACCGTTTAGAAATTAACCGTTTAGAAATTAACCGTTTAGAAATTAACCGTTTAGAAATTAACCATTTAGAAATTAACCGTTTAGAAATTAACCTTTTAGAAATTAACCATTTAGAAATTAACCTTTTAGAAATGAACCGTTTAGAAATGAACCTTTTAGAAATGAACCGTTTAGAAATGAACCATTTAGAAATGAACCGTTTAGAAATGAACCGTTTAGAAATGAACCGTTTAGAAATTATAGAAGCTTTTGTACATGGTCCCCCCCCATTTTCAGCCATCAAAAATAAATTGGACAGTGTAACATAATGTAGAATAAAGTCATCATTGTTAATATTTAGTCGCATATCCTTTGCATGCAATGACCGCTTGAAGTCTGCGATGCATCGACATCACCAGACGCTGGGTATCTTCCCTGGTGATGCTCTGCCAGGCCTGTAACATCACCAGACGCTGGGTATCTTCCCTGGTGATGCTCTGCCAGGCCTGTAACATCACCAGACGCTGGGTATCTTCCCTGGTGATGCTCTGCCAGGCCTGTAACATCACCAGACGCTGGGTATCTTCCCTGGTGATGCTCTGCCTGGCCTGTACTGCAGCCATCTTCAGTTCCTGCCAGTTTCGGGGACTTATTGCCTTCAGTTTCCTCTTCAGCATGTAAAATGCATGTTCAATTGGATTCAGATCCAGTGACTGTCTCGGCCAGTCAAGGATTTTCCACTTTTTGGCCATCAAAAACCCCTTTGTTGCTCTAGCAGTATGTTTAGGGTCATTGTCTTGTTGCATGATGAAGTGCCATCCAATGAGTTTGGAGGCATTTGGTTTTATCTGAGCAGATAAAATATTTCTGTAGACTTCAGAATTCATTGTTCTACTTCTGTCTGCAGTCACATCATCGATGAAGACAAGTGAGCCTGTTTCCCTGGCAGCTATAGCCTGTTCCCCTGGCAGCTATAGCCTGTTCCCCTGGCAACCATACCCTGTTCCCCTGGCAGCCATATCCTGTTTTCCCCTGGCAGCTATACCCTGTTTCCCTGGCAGCCATATCCTGTTTTCCCCTGGCAGCTATAGCCTGTTTTCCCCTGGCAGCCATACCCTGTTCCCCTGGCAGCTATACCCTGTTCCCCTGGCAACTATACCCTGTTCCCCTGGCAGCTATACCCTGTTCCCCTGGCAACTATAGCCTGTTCCCCTGGCAGCTATAGCCTGTTCCCTTGGCAGCCATACCCTGTTCCCCTGGCAGCTATACCCTGTTCCCCTGGCAGCCATACCCTGTTCCCCTGGCAGCCATACAGGCCCAAGCCATAACACCCCCTCAACCATGTTTCACAGATGAGGTGGTATGCTTTGGATCATGGGCATGTCTTTGTTATTCTCCACACTTTCCTCTTTCCATCACTCTTGGTACATGTTCATCTTTTGTCTCATCTGTCCACAATTTTTTTTTTTATCCCAGAACTCTTGAGGCTCTTTTAGGTGCTTTTCTAGCAAACTATAAACACGCCTTTCTGTTCTTCAGGCTTAGAGGTTTGCATCTGGTAGTGGTCCCTCTGTTGGTGTAGTCTTCTACGTATGGAAACATCTACACCAGCATCCAGGAGAGTGTTTTTTATCTGTTGTCAGGGGGGTTTTCTTCACCATAGAGAGTATTCTCCGGTCATCCACTACAGTGGTCTTCCTCAGTCTACCGGGTCTTTTGACATAATTGCGTTCACCGGCTGTTGTTTTTTCTTGTTAATGATGAACCATGTTGCAATGTTCCTGATTGATACATTTTCATTTCTGAGCCTTATGACGGCCAGCTTCATTTGCATCAACACTGCTGTCTTCCTCATGTTGTCACACCCCAACAACAACCTCCAAAGGCAACAGCAAAGTCTAGAATCAATACTCTTCATCAACAGCTCTCCTGCATTCACTAACGACACAAATGAACACACTTGTCTAACGACACACATCTGTGTAGCCAATTCAACAAATACTTGTAGTACCTGAAAATGGAGGGGACCATGTACAAAAGGTGCTGTCATTTCTAAACGGTTCATCCGATATGTATGAAAATACCCTCAAATTAAAGCTGACAGTCTGCACTTCAACCCTCATTGTCATTGTGAGGGTTGGCCAAAATAACAAAAAAATGGTCACCGTCCAATTAATTATGGTGCCCACTGTATATTGGATGCTTATCACTGACAGTCCAACTCAGTAATCAGCTAGGCCTGTTGCCAAGCACACTGCCCAAATTGAAATGCTAATTACTGACAGTCCAACTCAGTAATCAGCTAGGCCTGTTGCCAAGCACACTGCCCAAATTGAAATGCTTATCACTGACAGTCCAACTCAGTAATCAGCTAGGCCTGTTGCCACATGTGCTGGCTTCCCCAATAGGCATAGGCCTACTCACTTGTGATTTGAAACAATACACAGCAAAAACCATTTTTTATAAAGAAGCTAATGATCCTCTGTGGCCAAGTCATGTTCTGTGGTGGAGTATGGAGGTTATATACAGGGTGTTACGGTACAGAGTCAATGTGGAGGTTATATACAGGGTATTACGGTACAGAGTCAATGTGGAGGCTATATACAGGGTGTTACGGTACAGAGTCAATGTGGAGGCTATATACAGGGTGTTACGGTACAGAGTCAATGTGGAGGCTATATACAGGGTGTTACGGTACAGAGTCAATGTGGAGACTATATACAGGGTGTTACGGTACAGAGTCAATGTGGAGGCTATATACAGGGTGTTACGGTACAGAGTCAATGTGGAGGCTATATACAGGGTGTTACGGTACAGAGTCAATGTGGAGGCTATATACAGGGTGTTACGGTACAGAGTCAATGTGGAGACTATATACAGGGTGTTACGGTACAGAGTCAATGTGGAGGCTATATACAGGGTGTTACGGTACAGAGTCAATGTGGAGGCTATATACAGGGTGTTACGGTACAGAGTCAATGTGGAGGCTATATACAGGGTGTTACGGTACAGAGTCAATGTGGAGGCTATATACAGGGTGTACCGGTACAGAGTCAATGTGGAGGCTATATACAGGGTGTTACGGTACAGAGTCAATGTGGAGGTTATATACAGGGGGTACCGGTACAGAGTCAATGTGGAGGCTATATACAGGGGGTACCGGTACAGAGTCAATGTGGAGGTTATATACAGGGGGTACCGGTACAGAGTCAATGTGGAGGCTACATACAGGGGGTACCGGTACAGAGTCAATGTGGAGGTTATATACAGGGTGTTACGGTACAGAGTCAATGTGGAGGTTATATACAGGGTGTTACGGTACAGAGTCAATGTGGAGGCTATATACAGGGTGTTACGGTACAGAGTCAATGTGGAGGTTATATACAGGGTGTTACGGTACAGAGTCAATGTGGAGGCTATATACAGGGTGTTACGGTACAGAGTCAATGTGGAGGCTATATACAGGGGGTACCGGTACAGAGTCAATGTGGAGGTTATATACAGGGTGTTACGGTACAGAGTCAATGTGGAGGCTATATACAGGGTGTTACGGTACAGAGTCAATGTGGAGGCTATATACAGGGGGTACCAGTACAGAGTCAATGTGGAGGCTATATACAGGGTGTTACGGTACAGAGTCAATGTGGAGGCTATATACAGGGGTTACGGTACAGAGTCAATGTGGAGGCTATATACAGGGTGTTACGGTACAGAGTCAATGTGGAGGCTATATACAGGGTGTTACGGTACAGAGTCAATGTGGAGGCTATATACAGGGGGTACCGGTACAGAGTCAATGTGGAGGTTATATACAGGGGGTACCGGTACAGAGTCAATGTGGAGGCTACATACAGGGGGTACCGGTACAGAGTCAATGTGGAGGTTATATACAGGGTGTTACGGTACAGAGTCAATGTGGAGGTTATATACAGGGGGTACCAGTACAGAGTCAATGTGGACGCTATATACAGGGTGTTACGGTACAGAGTCAATGTGGAGACTATATACAGGGGGTTACGGTACAGAGTCAATGTGGAGACTATATACAGGGTGTTACGGTACAGAGTCAATGTGGAAACTATATACAGGGGGTGCTGGTACAGAGTCAATGTGGAGGCTATATACAGGGGATACCAGTACAGAGTCAATGTGGAAGGGGCACCGGTTAATTGAGGTAGTATCTACATGTAGGTAGAGTTATTAAAGTGACTATGCATAGATGACAACAGAGAGTGACAGTGGGGTGGAGGGGGGGGGGGGCAATGCAAATAGTCTGGGTAGCCATTTGTTTAGATGTTCAGGAGCCTTATGGCTTGGGGGTAGAAGCTGGTTAGAAGCCTCTTGGACCTAGACTTGGTGCTCCGGTACCACTTGCTGTGCGGTAGCAGGGGAAACAGTCTATGACTTGGACCTAGACTTGGCGCTCCGGTACCACTTGCCGTGCGGTAGCAGAGAGAGCAGTCTATGACTTGGATGGCTGGAGTCTTTGACAATTTGTATTCCTGTAAAAACACGTTGGGCATATTCTGGACAGATTTTGTCGATAGTGAGCCCTCTCGCGTCGCCTCTTCCTCTCTGGACCGCCTGGTACGGCAACTGCTCCGCCCACAACCGTAAGGCTCTCCAGAGGGTAGTGAGGTCTGCACAACGCATCACTGGGGGCAAACTACCTGCCCTCCAGGACACCTACACCACCCGATGTCACAGGAAGGCCATAAAGATCATCAAGGACAACAACCACCCGAGCCACTGCCTGTTCACCCCGCTATCATCCAGAAGGCGAGGTCAGTACAGGTGCATCAAAGCTGGGACTGAGAGACTGAAAAACAGCTTCTATCTCAAGGCCATCAGACTGTTAAACAGCCACCACTAACATTGAGTGGCTGCTGCCAACATACTGACTCAACTCTAGACACTTTAATAATGGGAATTGATGTAAAAAATGTATCACTAGCCACTTTAAATAATGTTACTTAATATAATGTTTACATACCCGACATTACTCATCTCATATGTATATACTGTACTCAATACCATCTACTGCATCTTACCTATGCCGCTCTGTACCATCACTCATTCATATATCTTTATGTACATATTCTTTATCCCTTTACACTTGTGTGTATAAGGTAGTAGTTTTGGAATTGTTAGTTAGATTACTCGTTGGTTATTACTGCATTGTCGGAACTAGAAGCACAAACATTTCGCTACACTCGCATTAACATCTGCTAACCATGTGTATTTGACAAATAAAATTTGATTTGATTTGGTAAAACCTGTCACCAGAGAAAGCATTCTGAGCGAAACAGCGCCCCTCTGTCTTTCTATGGGTAAACCATGTATCTGATGCTGTCTGGCCATAAATAGTATGACATGCCATACTCTTTTTGTCCAGACAGCATCAGATACATGGTCTACACATGCGGAGACAGAGGGACGCTGTTTTGCTCGACGGATTATCTGAGATTGATGCGTCTTTCTGTCGGTGCACGTCTCCGTCAAATAAATGATCAATATTTAAATATTTTATTTGGACGGGCAAGGAGGTACGGTAGGGCGGGCCAGGTCCCCTAAGGCCCGCCCATAACGCCGGCCTTGATTCCAACTTGTCTCTTTTGCAGTCATGTAACCGAAAGGTTGCAAGTTCAAATCCCCGAGCTGACAAGGTACAAATCTGTCGTTCTGCCGCTGAACAGGCAGTTAACCCACTGTTCCTAGGCCGTCATTGAAAATAAGAATTTGTTCTTAACTGACTTGCCTAGTAAAATAAAGGTCAAATAAATAAAAAATGTTGCGTTTACGGCAAGATATGCATTTGGAAAGTATTCAGACCCCTGGACTTGGTTGAAACATATGCTCGTGAAATACTTATTCTCTTTAAACAAATTTTACATAATTACAGTAGTCTGAAAATATTCTAAAGATCTTTGTGTAGGTTGTCTATACTAATTCATATTCATAAAAAATACATTTCCCAGAATGCATCAAATACTCCAGAATTGGAAATCTTTAACTTATAATCAAGCTAATATTTGAAATGGTATCTGTATTCTTTACAGGTAACAAGTGACTGATGATTTTCGTAAAAAGGTTTTCAAATGAATGAGACTTTCATGTTTCACGTCTCAGTTTAATTTATTTTAATTGTTTTGAATTACAATTCTACTTCCTTTCATTCCAATTCAATTCGAATTCTGCTTCCTGTGGGGTGTGTCTAATTCAAATTCTGCTTCCTGTGGGGTGTGTCTAATTCAAATTCTGCTTCCTGTGGGGTGTGTTTAATTCAAATTCAAATTTCAATTCATGGATTAAGTTGAGTTAAATCCAGAAATTCCAAATAGACCCCAACCCTGCAGTATGGGGTGTGATCAGCCTAAATCCAACCCTGCAGTATGGGGTGTGATCAGCCTAAATCCAACCCTGCAGTATGGGGTGTGATCAGCCTAAATCCAACCCTGCAGTATGGGGTGTGATCAGCCTAAATCCAACCCTGCAGTATGGGGTGTGATCAGCCTAAATCCAACCCTGCAGTATGGGGTGTGATCAGCCTAAATCCAACCCTGCAGTATGGGGTGTGATCAGCCTAAATCCAACCCTGCAGTATGGGTTGTGATCAGCCTAAATCCAACCCTGCAGTATGGGGTGTGATCAGCCTAAATCCAACCCTGCAGTATGGGGTGTGATCAGCCTAAATCCAACCCTGCAGTATGGGGTGTGATCAGCCTAAATCCAACCCTGCAGTATGGGGTGTGATCAGCCTAAATCCAACCCTGCAGTATGGGGTGTGATCAGCCTAAATCCAACCCTGCAGTATGGGGTGTGATCAGCCTAAATCCAACCCTGCAGTATGGGGTGTGATCAGCCTAAATCCAACCCTGCAGTATGGGGTGTGATCAGCCTAAATCCAACCCTGCAGTATGGGGTGTGATCAGCCTAAATCCAACCCTGCAGTATGGGTTGTGATCAGCCTAAATCCAACCCTGCAGTATGGGGTGTGATCAGCCTAAATCCAACCCTGCAGTATGGGGTGTGATCAGCCTAAATCCAACCCTGCAGTATGGGGTGTGATCAGCCTAAATCCAACCCTGCAGTATGGGGTGTGATCAGCCTAAATCCAACCCTGCAGTATGGGGTGTGATCAGCCTAAATCCAACCCTGCAGTATGGGGTGTGATCAGCCTAAATCCAACCCTGCAGTATGGGGTGTGATCAGCCTAAATCACAAATGGCTTCAAGACAGTAGTCGTCATCTGAAACACTTGGTTGTGTTTTCTACATTTTGGAGAATTTCATTGAAGGAAATGAACGATAGAAATAAAATTTAAAAAATGCAAAACAGAAAAGGAACGAAATATAAAACAAAGACCTTTACAAATGAGAATTTTAGAGATGTGGCATTGTTTGTTCTCTACCAATAAAAATCTTGCTAAACTATCACATGAGAACAACAGAGATGATCAGTTAGTAAACAGAGTGGTTATTTTGGGTGATTTTATTTTTATTTTTTTAAATGTGAACCCGCCACACAGCTGCTACGAGCACTATGTTTAGGAAACTACCACAATGTGCTTCCTGAACCCACACCATCCTCCCCCTCGTCTTCACTGGGGCACCTCTTCCGTCTATCGGGTGGTGAGGTGGTTTTAGGAACACACTGATTGTAGCTTTATCTCCTTTTAGGCAGAAACACCCAAACAGCCAGTTATTATGGACAGCCCGGTGGTTTATCTGGTCTGAGGAAATATGGATCTGAGTGGGATCATGTAATCATACACTTCCCTCGACATTGTTTGCATTCCCAAATGGCAACCTATTCCCTATATAGTGCACTACTTTAGACCAGAGCCCTATTCCCTACATAGTGCACTACTTTAGACCAGAGCCCTATTCCCTATATAGTACACTACTTTAGACCAGAGTCCTATTCCCTATATAGTGCACTACTTTAGACCAGAGCCCTATTCCCTATATAGAGCACTACTTTAGACCAGAGCCCTATTCCCTATATAGTACACTACTTTAGACCAGAGCCCTATTCCCTATATAGTGCACTACTTTAGACCAGAGCCCTATTCCCTATATAGTGCACTACTTTAGACCAGAGCCCTATTCCCTATGTAGTGCACTACTTTAGACCAGAGCCCTATTCCCTATATAGTGCACTACCTTAGACCAGGACCCTATTCCCTATGTAGTACACTACATTAGCTCAGGCCCATAGTGGGAATAGAGTGCCATTTAGGATACAGGCCTCATCTTCTGTTTACTTTGTATGAGCCGTCTTTCTGTCTGATTACATGACAGACAGAGGGGTTGGAGGGGCCTCCCAGACCCCATCATGACAGACAGAGGGGTTGGAGGGGCCTCCCAGACCCCATCATGACAGACAGAGGGTGGAGGTTGGAGGGGCCTCCCAGACCCCATCATGACATACAGAGGGGTTGGAGGGGTCTCCCAGACCCCATCATGACAGACAGAGGGGTTGGAGGGGCCTCCCAGACCCCATCATGACAGACAGAGAGGTTGGAGGGGCCTCCCAGACCCCATCATGACAGACAGAGGGGTTGGAGGGGCCTCCCAGACCCCATCATGACAGACAATGGGTGTGTCACATGCCAGAAGCCTCCCACCTGATGTCTACCGCATGGTAGCTCCGACCGGGCCTGGCCCAATGCCTATCAGTGATGTGATTCTCTGCGTGTCGGGGCATTTCCTGATCTCCTCACAGTGCAGGCTGTGTTTACAGTCGGATGAGGATGTGGTCCACCCCTTCCAGGTGTTGCTCCTCACTCCCTCTAGTCATCTCTATGCTCCTCACTCTCTCTAGTCCTCACTCCCTCTAGTCATCTCTATGGTCCTCACTCTCACTAGTCCATCTCTACGGTCCTCACTCCCACTAGTCATCTTTACGGTCCTCATTCCCTATAGTCCATCTCTACGGTCCTCACTCTCTCTAGTCCACTCTACGGTCCTCACTCCCTATAGTCCATCTCTACGGTCCCCACTCTCTCTAGTCCTCACTCCCTCTAGTCCATCTCTATGCTACAGGTCCTCACGTGTCCACTCTTTAGGGTTTGGCCAAAGTCAGGCAACAAACATATGATCATCCAATCCAGTATCAGATGCTGTTTTTAGTCAATCAACACTATGATGCTGCCCAACCAGCTTTCGTGACTATACTTTCATTAATCTGATGACTGTCAATTATCTAATTAACTAACTGTGTTTAATTGTTACCTGATTAAATGAATCATTTAACAAGTAACTCATTAGGTTCTGGTACACCACGAGAGCGGTTCTTTAAAGAGTTTCCATTTCCCAAATTAAACTCTCTAAGGTCTTTACCTATCACATCCATAAACACTTATTAATCATAACCTCGTATCATATCACCATTCTGAACAGTCGTAACCTCCTTGCATCTGCAAAAAAAAAAAACAGCCTTACTTATGATTCAGTACTACACAAATTGGTTTAATTATTTATTTACTAGCTAACAAAATGGTAACGCAGGATAAACATAGACGCATTAGAAACAGGTTACTAGCGGACTGACAACATATGGCGGCTTTTTACAAAACAGATGGAGGAGACAGAAAGGTACAGAGAAATAATACCTGGGTATATGAAGAAACTACTCTCACAGTAATGATATACTTTCCCCACGAACCACGGCCCGTTTGGAGTAAGACATTATTTATGTATCTACGTGTAAATGTCTTGATTCATCTTGTAGTCCTGAACAGAAAACCACATAGTTGATTTCCCTCCCATTCGCTCCTGAAGATGCCTCTCTGAAGATAGTCTAGCCAGCCATGTCGATGGTTCCCATTGGGTGATGAGAGTAGCATACTACATTGATTTGAGAAGAGTAGTAGAATGATCCCACTTAAGTTCATCTTTCTAGATACTTTACTTAGGACAGCTAATCAGCCGTCCCAGTGATCGTCTGGGAGGTGACTTCATCGCCTCTACCTCGTGTTGAGATTTCAGAGTTCAAACCACTTTGGATATGAGCTGCAGCTACACTCCCCTCTGGTCTAAATGTTGATTTCTTTACCAATCTTTTTATATACGCTGGTCGAAAAGGAACGGTTCCGTCAGGTTGACACGGTCTCTGACCTCACTCTGGGACGTGGCTACTTACTGTGCAAAATTACTTTCATAATTGTTTTAATTTCATACACAAGGTAAAGGATGGAAACTTCGTACATGTAGTGTACATACTTCAAGTTACAGTATTTCATCTATAACATTTTTAATGGCATCACAAAATAACAAACAATATGACATTAGTTTTCTATAGATCGCCTCTAACCATTCCCCACGCTCTATGTTAGAAATATTGTTCCAGTACTCACTTTAGAACGTGTTCGAGTTTTGGCGGGAAAACCCTCCACATTACCTTTGTGAAAACCCTCCACATTACCTTTGTGAAAACCCTCCACATTACCTTTGTGAAAACCCTCCACATTACCTTTGTGAAAACCCTCCACATTACCTTTGTGAAAACCCTCCACATTACCTTTGTGAAAACCCTCCACATTACCTTTGTGAAAACCCTCCACATTACCTTTGTGAAAACCCCCCACATTCCTTTGTGAATTTTTGACAGGGAGACCCTGGATCTCCTCTCCTTTAATTTACAACAGGGCGTGAGGTGTCAACCCACCACACCATTTCCCTTCTCCCCGCCCCTCTGCGGGTAAGAGAGGGTCTGGTTGAAATCATCCATTGCCAAGCTGATCTGACCTATTTGGATCCTCACAGGACAGTCATGACACAGACCAACCAACGTAATAAAGTCATTGGATAGATGTTCAAGCTTCGTTTGAAGATTTTCCAACCTGGCAACTATACATTTCTAACTTCTTGATTTTTCTGTAGAGCACCATGTGAACATAATTGAATACGTCCCAAATGGCACCCTATTCCTACGGCCCTGGTCTAGAGTAGTGCACTATGTAGGGAATAGGGCTCTGGTCAACAGTAGTGCACTATATAGGGAATAGGGTGCCATAGGGCTCTTGTCAAAAGTAGTAAATTAAATAGGGAATAGGGTGCCATTTGGGATGTAAACAATTCCCTTTAAATGTCTCCATTACAGTCCACCCCATATAACACATACTACACATAACTATACTACCATATAACCCATACTAGCCATGATGATGTCCCCTATTCTGGCTGTCATTGTAAATAAGCATTCTTGACTTGCCTAGTTAAATAACGGTTAAATATACTAGCCCTACATAATGTACATCCAATCCATTACCCTTGTTCACCCAGACATTTAATAACTCACCCTAACCACTACCCACCCCTCCATGTCCCCTTCCACCCCTCCATGTCCCCTTCCACCACCCCTCCATGTCCCCTTCCACCAGCCCTCCATGTCCCCTTCACCCAGCCCTCCATGTCCCCTTCCACCCCTCCATGTCCCCTTCCACCCACCCATCCATGTCCCCTCCATGTCCCCTCCACCCACCCCTCCATGTCCCCTCCATGTCCCCTTCCACCCCTCCATGTCCCCTCCATGTCCCCTTCCACCACCCCTCCATGTCCCCTTCCACCCCTCCATGTCCCCTTCACCCACCCATCCATGTCCCCTCCATGTCCCCTTCACCCACCCCTCCATGTCCCCTTCACCCACCCCTCCATGTCCCCTCCACCCACCCCTCCATGTCCCCTCCATGTCCCCTTCACCCTCCCCTCCATGTCCCCTTCACCCACCCCTCCATGTCCCCTCCACCCACCCCTCCATGTCCCCTCCACCCACCCCTCCAGGTCCCCTTCACCCACCCCTCCATGTCCCCTCCACCCTCCCCTCCATGTCCCCTTCACCCTCCCCTCCATGTCCCCTCCACCCACCCCTCCATGTTCCCTCCACCCTCCCCTCCATGTCCCCTTCACCCACCCCTCCATGTCCCCTCCATGTCCCCTTCACCCACCCATCCATGTCCCCTCCATGTCCCCTTCACCCACCCCTCCATGTCCCCTCCATGTCCCCTTCACCCACCCCTCCATGTCCCCTCCACCCACCCCTCCATGTCCCCTCCATGTCCCCTTCACCCTCCCCTCCATGTCCCCTCCACCCACCCTTCCATGTCCCCTCCACCCACCCCTCCATGTCCCCTTCACCCACCCCTCCATGTCCCCTTCACCCACCCCTCCATGTCCCCTTCACCCACCCATCCATGTCCCCTCCATGTCCCCTTCACCCACCCCTCCATGTCCCCTCCATGTCCCCTTCACCCACCCCTCCATGTCCCCTCCACCCTCCCCTCCATGTCCCCTTCACCCACCCCTCCATGTCCCCTTCACCCACCCCTCCATGTCCCCTCCACCCACCCCTCCATGTCCCCTTCACCCACCCCTCCATGTCCCCTCCACCCACCCCTCCATGTCCCCTCCACCCTCCCCTCCATGTCCCCTTCACCCACCCCTCCATGTCCCCTCCATGTCCCCTCCACCCACCCCTCCATGTCCCCTCCACCCACCCCTCCATGTCCCCTTCACCCACCCCTCCATGTCCCCACCCTCCCCTCCATGTCCCTTCACCCACCCCTCCATGTCCCCTTCACCCACCCCTCCATGTCCCCTTCACCCACCCCTCCATGTCCCCTTCACCCACCCCTCCATGTCCCCTCCCCTCCATGTCCCCTCCCCTCCATGTCCCCTTCACCCACCCCTCCATGTCCCCTCCCCTCCATGTCCCCTTCACCCACCCCTCCATGTCCCCTCCACCCACCCCTCCATGTCCCCTTCACCCACCCCTCCATGTCCCCTCCACCCTCCCCTCCATGTCCCCTCCCCTCCATGTCCCCTTCACCCACCCCTCCATGTCCCCTCCATGTCCCCTTCACCCACCCCTCCATGTCCCCTCCACCCACCCCTCCATGTCCCCTTCACCCACCCCTCCATGTCCCCTCCACCCCACCCTCCCCTCCATGTCCCCTTCACCCACCCCTCCATGTCCCCTCCATGTCCCCTCCACCCACCCCTCCATGTCCCCTTCACCCACCCCTCCATGTCCCCTCCACCCACCCCTCCATGTCCCCTTCACCCACCCCTCCATGTCCCCTTCACCCACCCCTCCATGTCCCCTCCATGTCCCCTTCACCCACCCCTCCATGTCCCCTTCACCCACCCCTCCATGTCCCCTTCACCCACCCCTCCATGTCCCCTTCACCCACCCCTCCATGTCCCCTCCATGTCCCCTTCACCCACCCCTCCATGTCCCCTTCACCCACCCCTCCATGTCCCCTTCACCCACCCCTCCATTTTTTTGGTTTCTATTTGATTGAGTTGTCAAGTAACATGAATTCAAAGTGAAATAAACAAAAATGTAACAAGTAACAAAGTTGGCTGATAAAAAAAGGGCCAAAATCCAAGAATTTCCTTTATAATGATTACGTTTTGCAAATCCAATCCAATATTTTTGTTGAAATGACGTGTAAACTTTGATTCAACCAGTTTGTGTCCAGTGGGGTTCTTCCTCTCCCAGATCCTCAGAGCCCATGTCACCGACTCTCACTGGATTCCTCTCACAGCTGCTTGCTGAGTTTGCGGGCCTGTCTCTCCTTGGCGTCGAAGGCGACCTTGGTGTCCTGTAGTTGTTCTATGATTTCCTTGGCTTCCTTCATATCCGCACCCAGCTGGTTGTATTTCTCCATCAGCTCCTGGTTCTCCCTGCGGAGGTCCACCACCAGCTGGCTAAGCTCCTCACTCTGCTTCCCACAGTGGAGCTTCAGAGCCTCCATCTCCGTCAGGGTCAACTCCATATGCTTCACCAGACCCTCTAGCTTGTCCTTCGACGACATCTTCTTCTTTAGTCAGGGTGAGGGTTTTTTAATGTCGAGCTTTACTTGTCGACTACACTCGTCTTTAGCTAGGTCGAGTTGAGCTTCTTATCTATCTTCTTGTACTCACGTGTGTAGATTGCGATCTTCTACAAGTGGTTTTCCTCCTCACTGTGTGGCTTTGGTTTGGATGGTCTGAGAGAAAGATGGAAGCTGGTCGCCCAGACGGTGTGTTATGTTACGCGTCTCGTTTCCCCTTTTCTGGTCAGCAAACGTCTGTGTTGCTTAGTTACCTGTTAGTTGTCCTGTTCCGTGCGACTATTTTAAAACCTAATACCTTAGTCCTTGCATGTCTCACGTTGGGCCGCTCCCTCTTCCATCCCTCCGTCTCTAATCCCGTTAGCGGGGAGCTATCCTGGGCCACGGCCCACGTAGGTTTACACGTAGACAGACGTGACACTCAACCGACCTATACCCACAGACCACTTTCAATCTACTGAGGCTGAGAGAGAATGACAGCTTGATTCTCCTTCTGGTGTCCTCCTAAGCCAGATCATACCCTTACTAAGGGATGAGGCAGAGGGCCATCAGTTAAAATGAATCCATGACAGCCAAGTGTAAATCAACATGTTATGGGATCCCTCCAGTACGGAGAAAAAAAACCTACACTAGAAAACACTTTCAGCAAAATATTTAGGTTTCAAGTCCCATGTATTGCCATCTGTAGAACTGATCGAGGAGGTGTCATTATGTGCAGGGCCATTACCAGATCCAAAGGCCCAGATCCACAGGCCCAGATCCACAGGCCCAGATCCACAGGCCCAGATCAACAGGCCCAGATCCACAGGCCCAGATCCACAGACACAGATCCACAGGCCCAGATCAACAGGCCCAGATCCACAGACACAGATCCACAGGCCCAGATCAACAGACACAGATCCACAGGCCCAGATCAACAGGCCCAGATCCACAGGCCCAAATCCACAGGCCCAGATCCAAAGGCCCAGATAAACAGGCCCAGATCCACAGACACAGATCCACAGGCCCAGATCCACAGGCCCAGATCCAAAGGCCCAGATCCACAGGCCCAGATCCACAGGCCCAGATCCAAAGGCCCAGATCCACAGACACAGATCCACAGGCCCAGATCAACAGGCCCAGATCCACAGGCCCAAATCGACAGGCCCAGATCCACAGGCCCAGATCCACAGGCCCAGATCAACAGGCCCAGATCCACAGACACAGATCCACAGGCCCAGATCAACAGGCCCAGATCCACAGACACAGATCCACAGGCCCAGATCCACAGGCCCAGGCCAGTTAGTCATGGGATCTTCTTGGTCCTGTTGGTTAAAGCACAATCTGAAGCTAAACTGTCACGGCATGGAGAACTGTGCCACTGTCCTGCCCTGTCCTTGCTCACTATAGGCCAAGCTGTTCCCATGGTTACAGCTAAGGCCTCCACAGATCCAGGCACGGTGCCAGTCAGGCTGGCAGCCAATTGGCAGGGGGGGGGGGGGGGTCCACACAGAATGCCAGCATACCAAATAGTCCATGGAATTCCCACCATGTTCCCACCGTTCAGAGCGGTCTGTTGAGTCAAACCAGGATAGGAATGTGTGGCAGGGGTGGCTGGTAGAGCAGGGGTGGCTGGTAGAGCAGGGGTGGCTGGTGAAGCAGGGGTGGCTGGTGAGGCTGGTAGAGCAGGGGTGGCTGGTGAAGCAGGGGTGGCTGGTGAGGCTGGTAAAGCAGGGGTGGCTGGTAGAGCAGGGGTTGCTGGTGAAGCAGGGGTGGCTGGTGAGGCTGGTAAAGCAGGGGTGGCTGGTAGAGCAGGGGTGGCTGGTAGAGCAGGGGTGGCTGGTGAAGCAGGGGTGGCTGGTGAGGCTGGTAAAGCAGGGGAGGCTGGTGAAGCAGGGGAGGCTGGTAGAGCAGGGGTGGCTGGTAGAGCATGGGTGGCTGGTGAAGCAGGGGAGGCTGGTAGAGCAGGGGTGGCTGGTGAAGCAGGGGTGGCTGGTGAGGCTGGTAAAGCAGGGGTGGCTGGTGAGGCTGGTAAAGCAGGGGTGGCTGGTAGAGCAGGGGTGGCTGGTGGAGCAGGGGTGGCTAGTAAAGCAGGGGTGGCTGGTAGAGCAGGGGTGGCTGGTGAAGCAGGGGTGGCTGGTGAGGCTGGTAAAGCAGGGGTGGCTGGTAGAGCAGGGGTGGCTGGTGAAGCAGGGGTGGCTGGTGAAGCAGGGGTGGCTGGTGATATCCCCTTAACTCCACCCTTCAGCTACTCTCAGCCCACCTATCCCCTTAACCCCACCCCTCAGCTACTCTCAGTCCACCTCACCTATCACCTTAACCCCACCCCTCAGCTTCTCTCAGTCCACCCCACCTATCACCTTAACCCCTGCCTATCTGCCTGCTCGGAGAAGTCTGCATGGTCCTAAAGCACACAGTTGCCTCGTTTTGTGTCACAATGCAATTTCAGAATGTGTGTGTGGGGGGGGGGGGGGGGGGAAGACATGTCCTCCTCAGTGAAAGTTGCACCCTTGATTATATTATTGGACTACGGCTTTCCAAATCTTCCAAAAAAGTGCTATTTGCAGGGTTAACTTTAAATCAATTCGATTTTTCAGCCATTCCTGAACCCGTGACCAGAAACAAGCTACATAGGGACAATACCAAAATAAGTCATGTCATGATTCTGTCGCTTTGTAGCAAAATCTCCAGAGCTGAGTTGGTTGTATCCCCCATATATATATATAACATTGTATTAGTTGCCAGAAATTTGTATAATCATTTAAATGTATTTAAATGTAAAGTTTTTGAATCAAGCATTGTTTTACGTATCAGTTCATAAACCATGTGCCATGGAATCAGTACATCCAAAAATCTCTTCCCAACCTGTATGGAAAGCTGTCAACATTTGTCCTCAAGTAAAGCTGGTATATACAGTGGGGCAAAAAAGTATTTAGTCAGCCACCAGTTGTGCAAGTTCTCCCACTTAAAAAGATGAGAGAGGCCTGTAATTTTCATCATAGTTAACACTTCAACTATGACAGGCAAAATGAGAAAAAAAATCTAGAAAATCACATTGTAGGATTTTTTATTAATTTATTTGCAAATTGTGGTGGAAAATAAGTCTGAGCACTGATGGAGGGATTGTGTATTCCTGGTGTAACTCTGGCAGTTGTTGTTGCCATCCTGTACCTGTCCCGCAGGTGTGATGTTCGCATGTACCGATCCTGTGCAGGTGTTGTTACATGTGGTTTGCCAATGTGAGGACGATCAGCTGTCCGTCCTGTCTCCCTGTAGCGCTGTCTTAGGCGTCTCACAGTACGGACATTGCAATTTATTGCCTAGGCCACATCTGCAGTCATCATGCCTCCTTGCAGCATGCCTAAGGCACGTTCACGCAGATGAGCAGGGACCATGGGCATCTTTCTTTTGGTGTTTTTCAGAGTCAGTAGAAAGGCCTCTTTAGTGTCCTAAGTTTTCATAACTGTGACCTTAATTGCCTACCGTCTGTAAGCTGTTAGTGTGTTAACGACCGTTCCACAGGTGCATGTTCATTACTTGTTTATGGTTCATTGAACAAGCATGGGAAACAGTGTTTAAACCCTTTACAATGAAGATCTGTGAAGTTATTTGGATTCTGACTAATTATCTTTGAAAGACGGCGTCCTGAAGTTTAGATAGATTCCTCTATCTATATTTATTTTTTATTAGTGTGGATCATTATTATTTGGACCAAACAGATTAGCCAAATCTGTTTAATGTTCAATAGCATTTTTTTTTAAAATGATCCACCTTCCTTTCAGGTGATTTCACTTTTCTTTCACGTTAGTTGACAACTCAAAATGAAAACTTGATGGGTTTTTTTCCCCCGTGGTACAACTTTTACACTTCAGGACCTGCTGCCATGCAAACAGAACAAGCCTTGACTGGTGCACCAAGCAATTAACATCATATACTACAAATGTGTCCAAACATATTCCACATGTTGAATCTTCCAGCTGACTTGTTGACAGGCTGAGGTTTCTGTTGTAACAGTAAGAAAATGCTAAACTTAACACTACAAAAAGGACAACAATGCTGTAACCTAGGGAATGTTGTAACCTAGGGAATGCTGTAACCTAGGGAATGCTGTAACTAAAGGAATGCTGTAACCAAGGGAATGCTGTAACCTAGGGAATGCTGTAACCTAGGGAATGCTGTAACCTAGGGAATGCTGTAACCTAGGGAATGTTGTAACCTAGGGAATGCTGTAACTAAAGGAATGCTGTAACCAAGGGAATGCTGTAACTAAAGGAATGCTGTAACCAAGGGAATGCTGTAACTAAAGGAATGCTGTAACCAAGGGAATGCTGTAACCAAGGGAAATGCTGTAACCAAGGGAATGCTGTAACCAAGGGAAATGCTGTAACCAAGGGAAATGCTGTAACCAAGGGAAATGCTGTAACCAATGGAATGCTGTAACCAAGGGAATGCTGTAACAAAGGAATGTTGTAACTAAGGGAATGCTGTAACTAAAAGGAATGCTGTAACTAAAGGAATGCTGTAACTACAAGGAATGTTGTAACCAAGGGAATGCTGTAACCAAGGGAATGCTGTAACTAAAAGGAATGTTGTAACTAAGGGAATGCTGTAACCTAGGGAATGTTGTAACCTAGGGAATGCTGTAACTAAAGGAATGCTGTAACCAAGGGAATGCTGTAACTAAAGGAATGCTGTAACCAAGGGAATGCTGTAACCAAGGGAAATGCTGTAACCAAGGGAAATGCTGTAACCAAGGGAAATGCTGTAACCAATGGAATGCTGTAACCAAGGGAATGCTGTAACAAAGGAATGTTGTAACTAAGGGAATGCTGTAACTAAAAGGAATGCTGTAACTAAAGGAATGCTGTAACTAAAAGGAATGTTGTAACCAAGGGAATGCTGTAACCAAGGGAATGCTGTAACTAAAAGGAATGTTGTAACTAAGGGAATGCTGTAACTAAAAGGAATGTTGTAACTAAGGGAATGCTGTAACAAAGGGAAATGCTGTAACTAAGGGAATGCTGTAACTAAAAGGAATGTTGTAACTAAGGGAATGCTGTAACTAAAAGGAATGTTGTAACTAAGGGAATGCTGTAACTAAAAGGAATGTTGTAACTAAGGGAATGGGTTCCCACTTATTTATGAATCTGTTGAATCATTTTCAATAAATTACTGATATGCCATTTGTATTTTATTCTTGATTCATTTATTTTAAACCGGAACATTTGAAAGGAACAACCTTGCATAATGCACATGGCCAGTTGCCCAACATAATCTTTACAAAAGTAAGAAAAACAACAATCTCAAGTCATTGCTCCATGGGCAGGTTACTCTGCAGCAAAGAGTTTAAATTGGAGAGCAACACTAGGTTTTCTGTCTCCTAGACACAGATTAAGCAAAGCCCTGGACTAAAATAATGATTTTAAAATGGGTGTTTTTAGTTCTAGGACTAAGCCTAATGTGTGTCCACGAAAAGAAAAGAACCCCTTAAAGAACTAGTTTGGCCTAACAGAGTTTAAACGTCAGCCATGATCAACTTTTTGCTCGTCTTGAAAGCAGAACAGAGGAAAACTCCTGGTCAAATGTATTGTCATGCCGCTCCGTCATTGTTTCCATGAGGAGAAACCGACTGTTAGACAGAACCAGGTGACACGCTGATGATTCTAGTGTGGATCAATCAACATAATCTGGTCCCAGATATGTTTGTGCTATTGTGTCAACTTCCTGTCACTTCCTGTCGTTACGGTTGGGGTCAATTCCATTCCAAACCCAATCAAATCAGAGAGTAATTCCACATTGTCCTCATTGAAAAGCATTGGAGATAATTGGAATTTCGGTACACTTCCTGAACTGACTGGAATTGACCCCCCCCCCCACAGACAAACACTGGAATCAGGCTAGAATTAACAACACATTTAGACATCGCTCTGAGAGGGAACAGAACATGGTCAACCAAACCGTGGTGGTGTTTTATGATGCCGTGTGGTGGGGACACAACTCAAAGCTGGTTTATGATAAACGCGTTGTTAGGCGTTGTTAGGCGTCGTTTCAAACCATCCCGTTCCTGTTGGGCCAGCAACACTGTGTAAAACCTCACAGGCCTTTGTGGTTTCACGGTCTGAATGTCTGACTGAGTGGGGGGGGGGAGAAAAACAAAAACATGGAAATTAATCCTGGAATGCAGGATGAATAGCACCCTTTCCCCTAATATAGTGCACTACTTTTGACTAGAGCCCTATTGACTCTAGTGCCCTATACAGGGAATAAGGTGCTGTTTGGAACACAGACCAGGAGCTGGATGGACAAAGCAAAGCTCTTGACGAGTTCAATTCCAAGAAGCACAACAATCAAAGTAGAATTCATCAACAACCAAAAAAAACATTTTTACCGGTATCACCAGTGACATCATCATGCCACGTGACAGTCCGTCCCGTTAGTGAGAGTGTTAAAGTCCTAAACCCCCAGATGGGTTTATTAAAAGCCCCTCTGAAGTACTTTTCTCAGGAGGTCAACCAGGCTTCTTCTCCTTTCGGGGTCGTGTGTGTGACTCCCCAAAACAACAACAACAGAATCATCAACTACATCCTAGCTCTGTGGCAGTACCCACTGCAGTACCCACTGCAGTACCCACCTTAAACTCACCGTGACCTTTAGACGGCGTATCAATCACTTTTTGGGAAAACGAGGAAAGTATGAACAAATCAAAAGACATCATGGTTATGAACCCCCCCCCCATCCCACCCCCATCTCCCCCCCCCCATCCCCCCCCCCCCCACCCCCCCATCCCATCCCACCCCACCCCCCATCCCACCCCACCCCCCCCACCCCACCCCACCCCCCCCACCAAGCCCAGAAATAAAAAGCAGATCCAAAAACGACCACTGAACTTCAGTCAGGGGGCTGGACTGGAGATGCCCCTGGTCCCCTTGTTAGAGGTTGAACTCTGGCACAGCAAAACAGGACAAAAAAGGGGGAGGGAACCTACCGGATTTAGTAAAAAAAAAAAAAAATGTTTTCGTTGCAAAAACATTTCTCTATGTTGTGTACTAATGAATACACCCCTGGTGTTGATGATGGCAGCTCCCGTGGGGTGGCGAGAGCAGGGGAACGGAGGGAGTGCACTAATGAATACACCCCTGGTGTTGATGATGGCAGCTCCCGTGGGGTGGCGAGAGCAGGGGAACGGAGGGAGTGCACTAAGGGAACATCCTGCTAAATGTAGAACTGGTGCAGAGCCAGCTGGTCCATAAAAGGCCTGACCAGGTTGTCTGTAGCGAAGTAGAACACCAAGCCAAAGAAGATGGAGATGGGAAGGGCAGGGAGGGCCTTCTTAAAGATGGCCAGGAGAAGAAGAGTCAAACACAGGCCCTGTGGAGAGAGGGAGAGAGGGGGGGAGGGAGGGATAGAGAGAGGGGGGAGGGTGGGATAGAGAGAGGGGGGAGGGTGGGATAGAGAGAGAGAGAAGGGGGAGGGTGGGAGGGAGGGAGAGAGAGAGAAGGGGGAGGGTGGGATAGAGAGAGAGAGGGGGGGAGGGAGGGATAGAGAGAGAAAGGGGGGAGGGAGGGAGAGAGAGAGGGGGGGGGAGGGAGGGAGAGAGAGAAGGGGGAGGGTGGGATAGAGAGAGAGAGGGGGGGAGGGAGGGATAGAGAGAAGGGGGAGGGTGGGATAGAGAGAGAGAGGGGGGGAGGGAGGGAGAGAGGGGGGATAGAGAGAGAGAGAGGGGGAGGGAGGGATAGAGAGAGGGGGGGAGGGAGGGAGGGTGGGAGAGAGAGAGAGAGAGAGAGAGAGAGAGAGAGAGAGAGAGAGAGAGAGAGAGAGAGAGAGAGAGAGAGGGGGGGGGGGATAGAGAGATGGGGAGAGCGAGAGAGAAAGAGAGAGAGAGGGATAGAGAGAGAGGGAGAGAGAGAGAGAGAGAGGGGGAGAGAGGGAGGGATAGAGAGAGGGGGGAGGGTGGGATAGAGAGAGGGGGGAGGGTGGGGATAGAGAGAGAGAGGGGGGGAGGGAGGGGAGAGAGAAGGGGGAGGGTGGGATAGAGAGAGAGGGGGGGGGGAGGGGATAGAGAGAAGGGGGAGGGTGGGATAGAGAGAGAGGGGGGAGGGAGAGAGAGAGAGAGAGAGAGAGAGAGAGAGAGAGAGAGGGGAGGGGATAGAGAGATGGGGGAGAGCGAGAGAGAGAGAGAGAGAGAGAGAGAGAGAGAGAGAGAGAGGGATAGAGAGAGAGGGAGAGAGAGAGAGAGGGGGAGAGAGGGAGGGATAGAGAGAGGGGGAGGGATAGAGAGAGAGAGATAGAGAGAGAGGGGGAGGGTGGATAGAGAGAGGGGGGAAGGAGAGAGGGGAGGGAGGGATGGGAGAGAGGAGAGAGAAGAGAGGAGAGAGGGAGGGAGGGATGGAGAGAGGAGAGAGAAGAGAGGGAGGGATGGAGAGAGGAGAGAGAAGAGAGGAGAGAGGGAGGGAGGGATGGAGAGAGGAGAGAGAAGAGAGGAGAGAGGGAGGGAGGGATGGAGAGAGGGGGAGGGAGTGAGGGATAGAGAGAGAGAGGAGAGAGGGAGGGAGGGATAGAGAGAGAGAGGAGAGAGGAGAGAGAGGGGGGGAAGGAGGGATAGAGAGAGAGAGGAGAGAGGGGGGAGGGAGGGATAGAGAGAGGGGGAGGGAGTGAGGGTTAGAGAGAGAGAGGAGAGAGGGAGGGAGGGATAGAGAGAGAGAGGAGAGAGGGAGGGAGGGGATAGAGAGAGAGAGGAGAGAGAGAGAGAGAGGGAAGGAGGGATAGAGAGAGAGAGGAGAGAGAGAGGAGAGAGGGAGAGATAGAGAGGGGGAAGGAGGGATAGAGAGGGGGAAGGAGGGATAGAGAGAGAGAGGAGAGAGAGAGAGAGGGGGAAGGAGGGAAGAGAGAGAGAGAGGGGGAAGGAGGGATAGAGAGGGGGAAGGAGGGATAGAGAGGGGGAAGGAGGGATAGAGAGAGAGAGAGAGGGGGAAGGAGGGATAGAGAGGGGGAAGGAGGGATAGAGAGAGAGAGGAGAGAGAGAGAGAGAGGGGGAAGGAGGGATAGAGAGGGGAGGGGAAGGAGGGATAGAGAGGGGGAGGGGGAAGGAGGGATAGAGAGGGGGAGGGGGAAGGAGGGATAGAGAGGGGGAGGGGGAAGGAGGGATAGAGAGAGAGAGGAGAGAGCAGAGAGAGGGGGAAGGAGGGATAGAGAGAGAGAGAGGGGGAAGGAGGGATAGGAGAGAGAAGGAGAGAGAGAGAGAGGGGGAAGGAGGGATAGAGAGGGGGAAGGGGGAAGGAGGGATAGAGAGAGAGAGGAGAAGAGAGAGAGAGGGGGAAGGAGGGATATAGAGAGAGAGAGGGAAGGAGGATAGAAGAGGGGGGGGGGGGGAAGAGGATAGAGAGGGGAAGGAGGGGGAAGGAGGGATAGAGAGGGGGAAGGAGGGATAGAGGAGGGAAGAGGAGAGAGAGAGAGAGAGAGGAGAGAGAGGGGAAGGAGGGATAGAGAGGGGGAGGGGGAAGGAGGGATAGAGAGGGGGAGGGGGAAGGAGGGATAGAGAGGGGGAGGGGGAAGGAGGGATAGAGAGGGGGAGGGGAAGGAGGGATAGAGAGAGGGGGAGGGGGAAGGAGGGATAGAGAGAGAGAGAGAGGGGGAAGGAGGGATAGAGAGAGAGAGAGGGGGAAGGAGGGATAGAGAGAGAGAGAGGGGGAAGGAGGGATAGAGAGAGAGAGAGGGGGAAGGAGGGATAGAGAGAGAGAGGGAGAGAGAGAGAGAGAGAGGGGGAGGGTGGGATAGAGAGAGGGGGGGAAGGAGAGAGGGGAAGGAGGGATAGAGAGAGAGAGGGGGAAGGAGGGATAGAGAGGGGGAGGGGATATGTAAATAAAACCCATATTAATGTTTATTATTTTCCATTTTGTACTTTCACTATTTGTACATCGTTACAACACCGTATACAGACATAATATGACATTTGAAATGTCTTTATTCTTTTGGAACTTCTGTATGTGTAATGTTTACTGTTCACTGTTGTTTATACATTGCACTTGCTTTGGCAATGCTAACATATGTTTCCCATGACAATAAACACCTTGAATTGAATTGACAGATAGAGAGACAGCGAGAGACAAAGAGAGAGAGCAGCCAGACAGAGAGAGAGAGAGCAGCCAGACAGAGACAGAGAGAGTAGCCAGACAGAGACAGAGAGAGTAGCCAGACAGAGACAGAGAGAGTAGCCAGACAGAGACAGAGAGAGAGCAGCCAGACAGAGAGAGAGCAGCCAGACAGAGAGAGAGAGAGAAGCCAGACAGAGACAGAGAGAGAGCAGCCAGACAGAGACAGAGAGAGAGCAGCCAGACAGAGACAGAGAGAGTAGCCAGACAGAGACAGAGAGAGAGCAGCCAGACAGAGACAGAGAGAGTAGCCAGACAGAGACAGAGAGAGAGCAGCCAGACAGAGACAGAGAGAGTAGCCAGACAGAGACAGAGCAGCCAGACAGAGACAGAGAGAGTAGCCAGACAGAGACAGAGAGAGAGCAGCCAGACAGAGAGAGAGCAGCCAGACAGAGAGAGAGAGAGAAGCCAAACAGAGACAGAGAGAGAGCCGCCAGACAGAGAGAAAGCAGAGCGAGGGAATGTGTAACAGACCATCATAAAGAACAAGAGAATATAATGAGTAGCTGTGTACTCACGATGAGTATGGCAACGAAGCTGGCCAGGGTGGTGTTCCAGTCTCCACTAGCTGCAGCAGAGGCCTTCCCCACCAGCATGCTGTAGAAGATGAAGTCTCCTAGACCCAGCTTCACTCCCCCTGGGGAACACAACCATGTTATACCCCACTGATCCTAATTCTATAACCCCAACTCTATCCTCAACTGTTACAACACGTTCACCGGACCCGGTAACCCTAACCCTAACCCTGACCCGGTAACCCTGACCCGGTAACCCTGACCCGGTAACCCTAACCCGGTAACCCTAACCCTGACCCTAACCCGGTAACCCTGACCCTAACCCTGACCCAGTAACCCTAACCCTGACCCTAACCCGGTAACCCTGACCCTAACCCTGACCCAGTAACCCTAACCCTGACCCTAACCCGGTAACCCTGACCCTAACCCAGTAACCCTAACCCTGGTAACCCTAACCCTGGTAACCCTAACCTGGTAACCCTGTAACCCTAACCTGGTAACCCTGTAACCCGGTAACCCTAACCCTGTAATCCTAACCCTGTAACCCTGTAACCCTAACCTGGTAACCCTGTAACCCTAACCCTGTAACCCTGTAACCCTAACCTGGTAACCCTAACCCTGTAACCCTGACCCGGTAACCCTAACCCTGTAACCCTAACCCTGTAACCCTAACTCTGTAACCCTGTAACCCTAACCCTGTAACCCTGTAATCCTAACCCTGTAACCCTGTAATCCTAATCTGGTAACCCTAACCTGGTAACCCTAACCCTGTAACCCTAATCTGGTAACCCTAACCCTGTAACCCTAACCCTGTAACCCTAATCTGGTAACCCTAACCCTGTAACCCTAACCTGGTAACCCTAACCCTGTAACCCTAACCCGGTAACCCTAACCCGGTAACCCTAACCCTGTAACCCTAATCTGGTAACCCTAACCCTGTAACCCTAACCTGGTAACCCTAACCCTGTAACCCTAACCCTGTAACCCTAATCTGGTAACCCTAACCCTGTAACCCTAACCCTGTAACCCTGTAACCTTAATCTGGTAACCCTAACCCTGTAACCTTAATCTGGTAACCCTAACCCTGTAACCCTAATCTGGTAACCCTAACCCTGTAACCCTAACCCGGTAACCCTAACCTGGTAACCCTAATCTGGTAACCCTAACCCTCTAACCCTAACCCGGTAACCCTAACCTGGTAACCCTAATCCTGTAACCCTGTAACCTGGTAACCCTGACCCAGTAACCCTGACCCTGTAACCCTGACTCTGTAACCCTAACCCTGACCCTGTAACCCTAACCCGGTAACCCAGTAACCCTAACCCGGTAACCCTGTCCCAGTAACCCTGTTGTCCTATAACCCTGTAACCCTGACCCGGTAACCCTAACCCGGTAACCCGGTAACCCTAACCCAGTAACCCTAAACCAGTAACCCTGTCCCGGTAACCCTGTAGAGGGAGAGAGAGAGAGAGGGGGAGGGAGGGAGGGATAGAGAGAGGGGGAGGGATAGAGAGAGAGAGATAGAGAGAGAGCGGGAGGGATAGAGAGAGAGAGGGGGGAGGGAGGGATAGAGAGAGGGGGAGGGTGGGATAGAGAGAGAGGGGGGGAAGGAGAGAGGGTGGGATAGAGAGAGGGGGGGGAAGGAGAGAGGGTGGGATAGAGAGAGGGGGGGAAGGAGAGAGGGGGAGGGAGGGATGGAGAGAGGAGAGAGAAGAGAGGAGAGAGGGAGGGAGGGATGGAGAGAGGGGGAGGGACCTTAATCTGGTAACCCTGTAATCCTATAACCCTGACCCGGTAATCCTAACCTGGTAACCCTAACCCGGTAACCCTGTCCCGGTAACCCTGTTATCCTATAACCCTGTAACCCTGACCCAGTGACCCTAACCCTGTAACCCTAACCCGGTAACCCTGAAACCCGGTAACCCTAACCCTGTAACCCTAACCCGGTAACCCTGTAACCCTAACCCTGTAACCCTAACCTTGTTACCCTGTTATCCTGTAACCCTCTAACCCTGTTACCCTCTAACCCTGTTACCCTCTAACCCTCTAACCCTGTTACCCTCTAACCCTGTTACCCTATAACCCTGTTACCCTCTAACCCTGTTACCCTCTAACCCTGTTACCCTCTAACCCTGTTACCCTCTAACCCTGTTACCCTCTAACCCTCTAACCCTGTTACCCTCTAACCCTGTTACCCTCTAACCCTGTTACCCTCTAACCCTATAACCCTGATTCAACCCTGTAACCAATTAGACCTCATATACCAGTCTGCATTGAACCCTCCTTCACACCCCCTGGGAAACACAGGACAAACCCATCCTGAAAACTGGATGACAGATTCTTGTTCAATCGTGTCCGTCGTGATGACGGATTCAAATTATTTTTGCTGGCAGAACCTCTGTGTAAACATGGCTGTTTCCCACGTGGGACCACAGGATGCCACAATATCCTAAAACATTCACAATACCTTAGACACACAGAGCCTTCAGAAACTTTTTCCAATTTTTGTTGTTGTTACCGCCTGAATTAAAAATTGGATTCAATTGAGATTGTTTTGTCACCGATCTACACACAATGCCCCATAATGTCAAAGTGGAATTATGTTTTTAGAAATTTGTACAAATTAATTCAAAATGAAAAGCTGATATGTCTTGAATACATCTTTCAACCCCTTTGTCAAAATAAGTTCACGAGAAACATTCTGCAAGTGACATAAATTGCATAGACTCACTCTGTGTGCAATAATAGTGTTTAACATGATTTTTGAGTGATTACCTCATCTTCGTACCCCCACACATACAATTATCTGTAAGTTCCCTCAGTCGAGCAGTGAATAAAATAAAAGACCAGGGAGGTTTTCCAATGCCTCGCATAGAAGGGCTCCTATTGGTAGATGGGTCAAAAATTTAAAAAAAGCAGACATTGAATATCCCTTTGAGGAAGTTATTAATTACACTTTGAATGGTGTATCAATACACCCAGTCAATACAAATATACAGGCATCCTTCCTATCCTTCCTAGAGGAAAGAAACATCTTAGACATTTCACCACGAGGCCAATGGGGACTTAAAAACAGTTACAGAGTTTAATGGCTGTGATAGGATAAAACTGAGGATGGATCAATAACATTGTAGTTACTCCACAATACTAACCTAAATGACAGAGTGAAAAGGAAGCCTTTAGAGAACATAAAATATTCCAAAACATGCATCCTGTTTCCAACAAGTCACTAAAGTAATACTGCAAACAATGTGGAAAAGCAATTCACTTTTTGTCCTGAACACAAAGTGTGATGTTTGGGGCAAATCCAATACAAACACATTACTGAGTACCACTCGTCATATTTTCAAGCATAGTGGTGGCTGCATCATGTTATGGGTATGCTTGTAATCCTTCAGGAGTTTTTCAGGATAAAAATCAAACGGAGCCAAGTACAGGTAATCTCATAGGGGAAAACCTGGTTCAGTCTGTTTTCCACCAGACACAGAGATGAATTCACCTTTCATCAGGACAATAACCTAAAACACAAGGCCAAATCTAGACTGGAGTTTTTTACCAAGACAGTAAAATGTTCCTGAGTGGCCGAGTTTCAGTTTTGTCTTAAATCTGCTTGAAAAAAATCTATGGCAAGACCTGAAAATGGTTGTCTAGCAATGATCAACAATGGTTGTCTAGCAATGATCAACAATGGTTGTCTAGCAACGATCAACAACTAATTTGAAGAATTTTTTAAAAAGAATAAAATGTGCAAATGTTGCACAATCCAGGTGTGGAAAGCTCTTAGAGACTCACCCAGAAAGACTCACAGCTCTTAGAGACTCACCCAGAAAGACTCACAGCTCTTAGAGACTCACCCAGAAAGACTCACAGCTCTTAGAGACTCACCCAGAAATGCTTACAACTGTAAACACTGCCTAAGGTGATTCTAACAAGTATTGCCTAAGAGGCTTGAATACTTATGTAATCAAGATAGTGTTTTAAATTTCATAAATATTTCTTTACAAAAAGGTTATGATTTTTCTTCCATTTTGATATGAGTATTTTGATCGTTGACAAAAAAAACAATTACAATACACAAACATAAAGTCCAGGGGTATGAATACTTTCTGAAGGTACTGTATGTGGGAATGCTGTTGATTGGCTACAGCTCAGCGTTCAACACCACAGTGCCCTCCCAGCTCATCACTAAGCTAAGGACCCTGTGAACACCTCTCTCTGCAACTGGATCCTGGACTTTAACGGGCAGGTGGTGAGGGAATGCAACAAAACATTCACCACGCTGATCCTCAACAAGGGGGCCCCTCAGGGGTGCGTGCTTAGTCCCCTCCTGTACTGCCTGTTCACCCATGACGAGTGGCCATGCACAACTCCAAAACACACCATTAAGTTTGTTGACGACACGACGGTGGTTGGCTTGATCACCGACGACGATGAGGGAGGAGGTCAGTGACTCGGAAGTGTAGTGCCAGGACAACAACCTCCCCTTCAACATCAGCAAGACAAAGTTGTTTGTGGACTACAGGAAATGAAGACTACAGACACCGAAGTCATAGTGCCGATGCACCGAGTCTGGAACCAACAGGACCCTAAACACCTTCCACCACCAAGCCATAAGACTGCTGAAGAGTTAACCAATAGCTACCTGGACTGACTGATAAAGAGTTAACCAATAGCTACCTGGACCAATAGCTACCTGGGTCAATAGCTCCCTGGGCCAATAGCTACCTGGACTGACTGATAAAGAGTTAACCAAAAGCTACCTGGACCAAAAGCTACCTGGACTGACTGATAAAGAGTTAACCAATAGCTACCTGGACTGACTGATAAAGAGTTAACCAAAAGCTACCTGGACTGACTGATAAAGAGTTAACCAATAGCTACCTGGACCAATAGCTACCTGGACCAATAGCTACCTGGACCAATAGCTACCTGGACTGACTGATAAAGAGTTAACCAATAGCTACCTGGACCAATAGCTACCTGGACCAATAGCTACCTGGACCAATAGCTACCTGGACTGAATGATAAAGAGTTAACCAAAAGCTACCTGGACTGACTGATAAAGAGTTAACCAAAAGCTACCTGAACTGACTGATAGAGTTAACCAAAAGCTACCTAAACTATCTGCATTTACTCTTTTGACCCATCACATACGCTGCTGCTGTTTATTATCTATCCTGTTGCCTAGTCACTGTATAGATCTACCTCGTACCCCTGCACATTGACTCAGTACCGGTACCCCCTGCACATCGACTCAGTACTGGTACCCTGTGTATATAGCCAAGTTATGACCTCGTACCCCTGCACATCGACTCAGTACTGGTACCCTGTGTATATAGCCAAGTTATGACCTCGTACCCCTGCACACTGACTCAGTACTGGTACCCCCTCTATATTGCCAAGTTATGACCTCATACCCCTGCACATCGACTCAGTACTGGTACCTTCTGCATATTGACTCAGTAACTGGTACCCCCTCTATATAGCCAAGTTATGACCTCGTACCCCTGCACATTGACTCAGTACTGGTACCCTGTGTATATAGCCAAGTTATGACCTCGTACCCCTGCACATTGACTCAGACCGGTACCCTCTGCATATTGACTCAGTACTAGTACCCCCTGTATATTGACTCAGTACCGGTACCCCCTGTATATTGACTCAGTACCGGTACCCCCTGTATATTGACTCAGTACCGGTACCCCCTGTATATTGACTCAGTACCGGTACCCCCTGTATATTGACTCAGTACTGGCACCCCCTGTATATTGACTCAGTACCGGTACCCCCTGCATATTGACTCAGTACCGGTACCCCCTGCACATTGACTCAGTACCGGTACCCCCTGCACATTGACTCAGTACCGGTACCCCCTGTATATTGACTCAGTACCGGTACCCTCTGCATATTGACTCAGTACTGGGACCCCCTGTATATTGACTCAGTACCGGTACCCCCCGTATATTAACTCAGTACTGGTACCCCGTATATTGACTCAGTACTGGTACCCCGTATATTGACTCAGTACTGGTACCCCCTGTATATTAACTCAGTACTGGTACCCCCTGTATATTGACTCAGTACTGGTACCCCCTGCATATCGACTCAGTACCGGTACCCCCTGTATATTGACTCAGTACCGGTACCCCTTGTGTATTGACTCAGTACCGGTACCCCCTGTATATTGACTCAGTACTGGTACCCCCTGCACATTGACTCAGTACTAGTACCCCCTGTATATTGACTCAGTACCGGTACCCTCTGCATATTGACTCAGTACTGGTACCCCCTGCATATTGACTCAGTACTGGTACCCCCTGTATATTGACTCAGTACCGGTACCCCCTGTATATTAACTCAGTACTGGTACCCCCTGTATATTGACTCAGTACCGGTACCCCTGTATATTGACTCAGTACCGGTACCCCCTGCACATTGACTCAGTACTGGTACCCCTGTATATTGACTCAGTACCGGTACCCCCTGCATATTGACTCAGTACTGGTACCCCCCGCATATTGACTCAGTACTGGTACCCCCTGCATATTGACTCAGTACTGGTACCCCCTGCATATTGACTCAGTTCCTGTACCCCCTGCACATTGACTCAGTACTGGTACCCCCTGCATATTGACTCAGTACTGGTACCCCCCGCATATTGACTCAGTACTGGTACCCCCTGCATATTGACTCAGTACTGGTACCCCCTGCATATTGACTCAGTTCCTGTACCCCCTGCACATTGACTCAGTACTGGTACCCCCCGTATATTGACTCAGTACTGGTACCCCCTGTATATTGACTCAGTACTGGTACCCCCTGCATATTGACTCAGTACTGGTACCCCCTGCATATTGACTCAGTACTGGTACCCCCTGCATATTGACTCAGTACTGGTACCCCCTGCATATTGACTCAGTACTGGTACCCCCTGTATATTGACTCAGTTATCATTACTCATAGGTGTATTTATTCCTTGTGTTATAGAAAAAAAATATATATTTTTTTCTCTGCACTGTTGGGAAGGGCGTAAGTAAGCATTTGTTGTTATGCCGGGGTGTACACTACACCGCTATTAAAATCTTAACTTCGCTGAGCCTCACATTTAAACGACAGTCTTTGACTCTCTACGATCTGGCACACACTACCAATATTCTGATATGGTGTAATTAGCTAGAACAGACTGTAACTCAAAGCTGCCTCCTAAAATTGTTCACTCACGCTTGCCATACAGTTGACATTTTTCCCCAACATGTTGAATTGAATAACATGTAGGTTGAGTTATTAAAGGACTGGTGAACTTCAGAGCTGTAAAGATTTTTACACTTTGGTTAAAAAGGCAAGTAGAAACACATACTAGTAGTCGTCATGGCTCCTGCTGGAGAGTCCACACGTTCCGGGCGATGTGAAACAACGTTGTCATGACGCTGGCTTCTTCTCTGCCGAGCTCTCATTGGCTATTGCTGATGACCGCTCTCAAAGCTTGTCACATCTCACACTTCAACAGCATCGCAGATTTTGTGCCGGTCATTTTCATTTATTTATTTTTTATTATTTTTTTAATATCAGGACATCGGACTGCTCAAAGATGGGATCGGTAGTCCTCAGATTGCGTCTCTGGACCGCTCACATTAAACGAGTGTTGGTAACGGCCGTGCGCCATGATTAGGAAACGACATGGCGATTGTTTTAACGAAATGGCACAGGAATTGTTTTAACGAAATGGCACGGAAATTGTTTTAACGAAATGGCACGGAAATTGTTTTAACGAAATGGCACGGGAATTGTTTTAACGAAATGTGACAAATACAATTGTATTTTTTTATTACTGTTCAGTTCTGTACTCACTCTCCTCGTCATCATCGTCCATTACGGGTGGTCTAGCAGAGGGGAGTTGTTGGATCTCCCGTCGGGTCTCGTCTGTGGACTGAAGGGGTCCCAGCTGATGCTCCTGATGCCCCATCCAGTTAGGGGTGAACCCTCCGTCATCCTCCGGGGGGCTGAGAGGGGCCGGGCCTAGAGCCAGGGCTGGGGGGGGGAGCATGTAGAAGTCAAATATTATACATGAGGGGGCGGTGAGCCCAGGGCTAGATAGGGCTGCTGCAGGGGCGGGAGAGAAGAATTGAGATGTTCTTAAAAACCACTGGAGATGCCATAGAAAGAGGCATGTTTTGGTGTTCAATTGTGGCCTAGAGATGGAGGAGCTGCTGATGGGAGGGTAGAAAATAACTATGATATTACAAAAACACTTAAGAAAATAATCCTCATTTTGGGGTGCAAGCGAGGCCAGGGCCTAAAGGAGGCCAAAGGAGAAGGTAGAGAGGAATTTAAACGACCAGACACTACAGACTCACATTGACTCTCGACCTGAGTGATGGGGGCCTCTGTTGAGTTCTTCCTGGTCATTGGTCTGTGTCCGAGGCCAGTGTCTGCCATGTTGACCAGCCACACCATGGTCGCTGGGAATGGAGGGACAGGATGGTACAGTAGACATTACATTACTCGGCAGCTATGGGCATTCATGTTTAAGGCAAACAACAACATCAACATCTTAACTGTATACCAGATTCACTGCCTGTGCTAGCTAGTGAAAACATATAGCATAGATAATACTAACAGGCAACACATGAGTTTCCAATCAATGACATATCATAATACCATATCCATCAACATATCATAATACCATATCCATCAACATATCATAATACCATATCCATCAACATATCCTAATACCATATCCTAATATCATCTCATAATACCATATCCATCAACATATCATAATACCATATCCATCAACATATCATAATACCATATCCATCAACATATCAAAATATCATATCATAATACCATATCCTAATATCATCTCATAATACCATATCCATCAACATATCATAATACCATATCCTAATATAATATCCATCAACATATCATAATACCATATCCATCACCATATCATAATACCATATCCATCAACCCGCTAACTAGCCAGCCATTTCACATTGGTTACACCAGCCTCATCTCAGGAGTTGATAGGCTTGAAGTCATAAACAGCTGCTGTCATAAGCAGTAAAGTGCTGTTTGAATGAATGCTTACAAGCCTGCTGGTGCCTACCATCGCTCAGTCAGACTGCTCTATTAAATCATAGACTTAGTTATAACATAATAACACACAGAAATACGAGCCTTTGGTCATTAATATGGTCAAATCCGGAAACTATCATCTCGAAAACAAGATATTTATTCTTTCAGTGAAATACGGAACATGACCACGATCGACCTTGGCCTGTCACCTGGGCCGGTGGTGAGTTTTCCGTCCTGTGGGCGCGCTCCACCTCAATCTTCCTGTGGTCCATCTTCAATTTCTCAGAGATCATTTCCCTCACTTTGTCCTCAGACTCCGTCCAGGTCTCATGTGGAGATTCTGCAATTCTGTCCACAACCATATTGTTCCACCTTGATTGGTAAATCTCGAGGGACAATCATTGTTATCATGGATTCACTCACAGAACTGATGTCCTCTCTCAATGACTTACAGATTGCTGTCATCTTGCCTGTTCTCCTGGTTCGACTCGTCGTGCTGACCCTGGGAGAACTGCAAACTGTTCTTCAGGTTCTGGACCTCTCTGGTCAGGTCGTCCATTCTTTTATTAGTTGAATCCAGCAGTATTTGGACAAAACACTCATTTTCTTATTTTTGAAACAACTGCTTGGAGAAATATTTTTGTTTGTTAAAAAAAAAGCTAAAGTGTTCTCCTGTGATAGAGAGACACCACTGTCCTCAACCGCACTCCCACCGGCATTGGTCTTTGTCATGGTAGCTAGCAGCATTGGTTACGCTGTTACTCCTCACAGTTCCAGACAGGGCAGGTCATAGGATACATTGTTGTTTTTCAAATCAGCAGGGATCTGGACAGCCACAAACCCGGAACAATCCACGGTCCCGGCCACAATGGCTAAACATGTCGCAGGCTGCGTTCAAGGCTACGCCAAAAATCTCCTCAGACCCGGCCTTGGTCGGCACGATCACTGGACAGAGTATTGCAGTCCCCAGCAACTGATGCCAACGGCGTCACGGGATCCAAACTAAAATGTTAGCTAGCTAATAAGAAACTTTCCAACACACTTTTATAAACAACAAAAAACTTTCCAAAACAACAAACCGAGCTCTCCAAACCGAGCTCTCCAAACCGAGCTCTCCAAACCGAGCTCTCCAAACCGAGCTCTCCAAACCGAGCTCTCCAAAACGAGCTCTCCAAACCGAGCTCTCCAAACCGAGCTCTCCAAACCGAGCTCTCCAAACCGAGCTCTCCAAACCGAGCTCTCCAAACCGAGCTCTCCAAACCGAGCTCTCCAAACCGAGCTCTCCAAACCGAGCTCTCCAAACCGAGCTCTCCAAACCGAGCTCTCCAAAACGAGCTCTCCAAAACGAGCTCTCCAAACCGAGCTCTCCAAAACGAGCTCTCCAAACCGAGCTCTCCAAACCGAGCTCTCCAAACCGAGCTCTCCAAACCGAGCTCTCCAAACCGAGCTCTCCAAACCGAGCTCTCCAAACCGAGCTCTCCAAACCGAGCTCTCCAAACCGAGCTCTCCAAACCGAGCTCTCCAAACCGAGCTCTCCAAACCGAGCTCTCCAAACCGAGCTCTCCAAACCGAGCTCTCCAAACCGAGCTCTCCAAACCGAGCTCTCCAAACCGAGCTCTCCAAACCGAGCTCTCCAAACCGAGCTCTCCAAACCGAGCTCTCCAAACCGAGCTCTCCAAACCGAGCTCTCCAAACCGAGCTCTCCAAACCGAGCTCTCCAAACCGAGCTCTCCAAACCGAGCTCTCCTGAAAAACAGCCCCAGACCATGTTTCCTCCACCAAATTCTACAGTTGGCACAATGCAGTTGTGCAGGTAGCATTCTCTTGGAATCCGTCAAACCCAGATTCGTCCGTCGGACTGCCAGATGGTGACGCGTGATTCATCACTCCAGAGAACGTGTTTCCACTGCTCCAGAGTCCAATGTTGATGAGATTTACACCACTCCAGCCGACGCTTGGCATTGCACATGGTGATCTGAGGCTTGTGTGCGGCTGCTCGGCCACGGAAACCCAATTCATGAAGCTCCCGATGAACAGTTATTGTACTAGCGTTGCTTCCAGAGGCAGTTTGTAACTCAGTAGTGAGTGTTGCAACCGAGGACAGACAATATTTATGCACTACTCGCTTCAGCGCTCAGCGGTTCCTTCCACTTCACGGCTGAGCCGTCGTTGCTCCTAGAAGTTTATACTTTACAATAACATCACTTACAGTTGACCGCTCTAGCAGGGCAGAAATTGGATATACTAACTTGTTGGAAAGGTGACATCCTATGACGGTGCCACGTTGAAAGTCACTGAGTTCTTCAGTAAGGGCCATTCTACTGCCAATGTTTGTCCATGGAGATTGCATGGCTGTGTGCTCGATTTTCTAACCCCCGTCAGCAACGGGTGCGGCCGAAATAGCAGAATTCACTCATTTGAAGGGGTGTCCACATACTTTTGTATTTATAGTGTACTCCATAAATGTTTTTAAACTGGAACCGGTTGGGGATCTTCAGACGACTCATGAGCCGTCCTAGAGCAAAACTACTCACATGTACGTTTTAGTGAGGGTCTCACCTTTCCACAGAGGGGTCATGTTAGAGTGGAGGCCAAATTGTTCGGTTGCTACAGACAGAAGGTGGCAGAAGAGGATGTACAAACTTCAGACGAGTCTTGTGACGCTTTTGTGGGGGTCGTAGAGCAAAACGGAGAACACCATCGTGTTTGTGAGGGTGATCTTTCCATAATAGTTTTGTAGGCCAAACCGTTTGTGAGATCCCAAAAATCACATTTCACTGCAGATGTAGGAAGGGCGACATTAAACTGACGGGGATTTCTTTATCATGCTAATAAAGTTTCTGTGGGGGGCTCGAACATCGACTCATGGATCGTGTGAACGGGCAAGAAAACATATATAAGTGCCTTTGAACGGGGGTATGGTAGTAAGGTGCCAGGCGCACCGGTTTGAGTCAAGAACTGCAACGCTGCTGGGTTTTTCCACACAACCGTTTCCTGTGTGTATCAAGACCGGTCCATCACCCAAAGGACATCCAGACAAACTGACACAATCCTAGATTTCACCTGGTCAGTTGACGCCATGGAAACACCAGGTGTTCCTAATGTTTTGTCCACTCTGTGTATATGTAATACAGGTTACAGGTGTTGATGTACGAGGGGTGACGTGCGTCTTACAGGAGTAGATGAGAGCAGGGAAGATGGGTTCGTTCCTCTCCTGAGCTGTCTCCACGAGGATACGTAGAGGACCTTTGGGGCAGAGCACTGCTAGCAGATCTATGGAGGGAGAAACAGGGGTCGTATTCATTAGGGCACCTCTAGCAGATCTATGGAGGGAGAAACAGGGGTCGTATTCATTAGGGCACCTCTAGCAGATCTATGGAGGGAAAAACAGGGTCGTATTCATTAGGGCACCTCTAGCAGATCTATGGAGGGAGAAACAGGGTCGTATTCATTAGGGCACCTCTAGCAGATCTATGGAGGGAGAAACAGGGGTCGTATTCATTAGGGCACCTCTAGCAGATCTATGGAGGGAGAAACAGGGTCGTATTCATTAGGGCACCTCTAGCAGATCTATGGAGGGAGAAACAGGGGTCGTATTCATTAGGGCACCTCTAGCAGATCTATGGAGGGAAAAACAGGGTCGTATTCATTAGGGCACCTCTAGCAGATCTATGGAGGGAGAAACAGGGTCGTATTCATTAGGGCACCTCTAGCAGATCTATGGAGGGAGAAACAGGGGTCGTATTCATTAGGGCACCTCTAGCAGATCTATGGAGGGAGAAACAGGGTCGTATTCATTAGGGCACCTCTAGCAGATCTATGGAGGGAGAAACAGGGGTCGTATTCATTAGGGCACCTCTAGCAGATCTATGGAGGGAGAAACACGGGTCGTATTCATTAGGGCACCTCTAGCAGATCTATGGAGGGAGAAACACGGGTCGTATTCATTAGGGCACCTCTAGCAGATCTATGGAGGGAGAAACAGGGGTCGTATTCATTAGGGCACCTCTAGCAGATCTATGGAGGGAGAAACAGGGGTTGTATTCATTAGGGCACCTCTAGCAGATCTATGGAGGGAGAAACAGGGGTTGTATTCATTAGGGCACCTCGTGGCAAAATGTTTTGTAACAGAAAATGTAAACAGGCATTTGTTATTGTACAGTTCAGATAACACACTGAAACAAGGAGAAGCTTTCTTCCATTTGGTGCCTAATGAATATGACGCAGAGCTTTGAGTCAGGACAGAATAGTGTTGGAGACAGAACAGAGGGTGCTTTGAGAGAGAGAGACCCAGTAGAAATGTTATTAAAGAATGTCTGAGACTGACTGGGTGTAAACTCTTTATCAACACCAACTAAAAGGGAGAACACAGATGGAATCAGGACAAATAGTGTTGGACCCAAAACACAAGGCTCTTTGGGACCGAGACCAAGTAAAAAATATTTTATCTGATTTAAAAGACATTTCTGAGGCTGGGTGGGTGAAAACTCTGACCACCAGCGCTGTTACCCCCACCAAACCAAACCTAAACGGACCACTGTTACCCCCACCAAACCAAACCTAAACGGACCACTGTTACCCCCACCAACCCAAAACAGACCACTATTACCCCCACCAAACCAAAACGGACCACTGTTACCCCCACCAAACCAAACCTAAACGGACCACTGTTACCCCCACCAACCCAAACCTAAACGGACCACTGTTACCCCCACCAAACCAAACCTAAACAGACCACAGTTACCCCCACCAACCCAAAACAGACCACTGTTACCCCCAATATACTAAACCTAAACGGACCAGTTACTTACCCCCACCAAACCTAAACAGACCACTGTTACCCCCAATATACTAAACCTAAACGGACCACCATTACCCCCACCAAACCTAAACAGACCACTGTTACCCCCAATATACTAAACCTAAACGGACCACCATTACCCCCACCAAACCTAAACAGACCACTGTTACCCCCAATATACTAAACCTAAACGGACCAGTTACTTACCCCCACCAAACCTAAACAGACCACTGTTACCCCCAATATACTAAACCTAAACGGACCACCATTACCCCCACCAAACCTAAACAGACCACTGTTACCCCCAATATACTAAACCTAAACGGACCACCATTACCCCCACCAAACCTAAACAGACCACTGTTACCCCCAATATACTAAACCTAAACGGACCACCATTACCCCCACCAAACCTAAACAGACCACTGTTACCCCCAATATACTAAACCTAAACGGACCACCATTACCCCCACCAAACCTAAACGGACCACCATTACCCCCAACAAACGTAAACCGACCACTGTTCTACCTCAAGCTAAATACTTTTAGGTTAAATAAATCTACAATGACCACTATTCTGTCGTGGCCGTTATTCTCCGACAGTGGTTGTGTCCCAACTGGCCCCCTATTCCCTATATAGTGCACTACTTTAGACCAGAGCCCTATTCCCTATATAGTGCACTACTTTAGACCAGAGCCCTATTCCCTATATAGTGCACTACTATAGACCAGAGCCCTATTCCCTATATAGTGCACTACTTTAGACCAGAGCCCTATGGCACCCTATTCCCTATATAGTGCACTACTTTAGACCAGAGCCCTATTCCCTATATAGTGCACTACTATAGACCAGAGCCCTATTCCCTATATAGTGCACTACTATAGACCAGAGCCCTATTCCCTATATAGTGCACTACTTTAGACCAGAGCCCTATTCCCTATATAGTGCACTACTTTAGACCAGAGCCCTATTCCCTATATAGTGCACTACTATAGACCAGAGCCCTATTCCCTACATAGTGCACTACTTTAGACCAGAGCCCTATTCCCTATATAGTGCACTACTTTAGACCAGAGCCCTATTCCCTATATAGTGCACTACTATAGACCAGAGCCCTATTCCCTATATAGTGCACTACTTTAGACCAGAGCCCTATTCCCTATATAGTGCACTACTATAGACCAGAGCCCTATTCCCTATATAGTGCACTACTTTAGACCAGAGCCCTATGGCACCCTATTCCCTATATAGTGCACTACTTTAGACCAGAGCCCTATTCCCTATATAGTGCACTACTTTAGACCAGAGCCCTATTCCCTATATAGTGCACTACTATAGACCAGAGCCCTATTCCCTATATAGTGCACTACTTTAGACCAGAGCCCTATTCCCTATATAGTGCACTACTTTAGACCAGAGCCCTATTCCCTATATAGTGCACTACTATAGACCAGAGCCCTATTCCCTATATAGTGCACTACTTTAGACCAGAGCCCTATTCCCTATATAGTGCACTACTATAGACCAGAGCCCTATTCCCTATATAGTGCACTACTATAGACCAGAGCCCTATTCCCTATATAGTGCACTACTATAGACCAGAGCCCTATTCCCTATATAGTGCACTACTTTAGACCAGAGCCCTATTCCCTATATAGTGCACAACTTTAGACCAGAGCCCTATTCCCTATATAGTGCACTACTATAGACCAGAGCCCTATTCCCTATATAGTGCACTACTTTAGACCAGAGCCCTATTCCCTATATAGTGCACTACTATAGACCAGAGCCCTATTCCCTATATAGTGCACTACTATAGACCAGAGCCCTATTCCCTATATAGTGCACTACTATAGACCAGAGCCCTATTCCCTATATAGTGCACTACTTTAGACCAGAGCCCTATTCCCTATATAGTGCACTACTTTAGACCAGAGCCCTATTCCCTATATAGTGCACTACTATAGACCAGAGCCCTATTCCCTATATAGTGCACTACTTTAGACCAGAGCCCTATTCCCTATATAGTGCACTACTATAGACCAGAGCCCTATTCCCTATATAGTGCACTACTTTAGACCAGAGCCCTATTCCCTATATAGTGCACTACTATAGACCAGAGCCCTATTCCCTATATAGTGCACTACTTTAGACCAGAGCCCTATTCCCTATATAGTGCACTACTTTAGACCAGAGCCCTATTCCCTATATAGTGCACTACTTTAGACCAGAGCCCTATTCCCTATATAGTGCACTACTTTAGACCAGAGCCCTATTCCCTATATAGTGCACTACTTTAGACCAGAGCCCTATTCCCTATATAGTGCACTACTATAGACCAGAGCCCTATTCCCTATATAGTGCACTACTATAGACCAGAGCCCTATTCCCTATATAGTGCACTACTTTAGACCAGACCTCTATGGTGCCTGGTCAGAAGTAGTGCACTAGATAGGGAATAGGGGGCCATTTGGGAGAACGCTTCAGGAAGGGGCAGCTTTAAGAGGAAATCTGGTCCTATCTAAGGATGTCTAAATTAAGAATGTCTTAACCTCAGCTGTCATGACTCTCTCTGCCCCCCCTACTTCCTGTCTCAGATGGGTGTTTCCTGTTTGTCGACCAGTCAGATCCTTCCTTTCAACAACAACAACGGTCAGGAAATCTAGGTGCTGCCCTGAGTCTCGTCTGAAGAGGACTTGAGATCGATAGAGAGCAGTAAAATAGAGCAACTAGAGAGATAGGTCATCTTCACAAAGAGAAACATGGGAGGGGCTGTGTCCCTATCTCCTTTGTCCTGAAGTGTACACTCATTCACTACATTCCACATGTCTAAAACTATTGTATCGGTAGAGGCATGGGCTAGAGGGAGTTTCCACCATGTTTCTTAGACCAGTCTTTTCCTTTCGAGTCAAAGAAGGGAAGTGAACATGTGTACACTTTGGGCAGAAGGAGAGATAATTGGGGCCGTGGCTACAGCCTCACAGTGAGAGACCTGTATGCAAGCCAAAGACTCAAGCAGGAAGTCTCACCATAGACAGATATAACGGCCAGGATGAGCCAGGCGGTCCACTCAGGAAGGTACTTGATGAAGACCAGAGCCATGAGAGCAGAGATCATGATGAGGTAGGCCTGCTGCAGGCGGAGAGGCCCCTTCCAGTGGATACAGATCATCCCTACCACCCCGAAGTTCCAGACGATCACAGCCAAGGTGATCCAGTCCATCGCCACGTTGTACGTCTTGAACACTTCTCTGGGGGAGAACAAGAGTGAGCCTGTTACGTTTAGGAGTACAGAGGACAGAGGGCGGCAGGGTAGCCGAGTGGTTAGAGCGTTGGACTAGTAACCGGAAGGCTGCAAGTTCAAATCCCCGAGCTGACAAGGTACAAATCTGTTGTTCTGCCCCTGAACAGGCAGAAAATAAGAATTTGTTCTTAACTGACTAGCCTAGTTAAATAAAGGTTAAAAAAAAAATATCTGCCCAGTCACACTCTTACACAGCAGATTCACCGATGACTTGAAATATATGTGATTGAAAAGAGAGAGAGAGAATAAGATATCGAAGAATGAAGGGACTCACTTGAGGTATATGAAGGAGAAGAAGAACAGGAGGAGTAGTGAGGAGAGGAACAGCCACCCTTGGATCACCTGAAGGGACACACAGAGATCAATAACAGCCAACTGTCTGTATAACATGTATCTAGACACACACAGGAGAGGACTGGGTAAGAGATGCTACAGCGATGAGTGACACCAGGGTTGTGTTCATCAGCCAACAAGAGGAAGAAAACAGACTGAAAAAGGGACGACTTCCTGGACTTGTCCATCAAGTTATGAACGTTATGATACGTTGGTTGCAAACTGATTTACTTTGTGTGCCCTAATGAATACGACCCTAATGAATACGACCCTAATGAATACGACCCTAATGGATACGACCCTAATGAATACGACCCTAATGGATACGACCCTAATGAATACGACCCTAATGAATACGACCCTAATGGCATTGTCAGAGCAGCATCGCTTACCCTGTAGCATCTCTCTTACCCTGTAGCATCTCTCTTACCCTGTTGCATCTCTTACCCTGTACCATCTCTTACCTTGTTGCATCTCTTACCCTGTTGCATCTCTTACCCTCTGTAGCATCTCTTACCCTGTACCATCTCTTACCCTGTACCATCTCTTACCCTGTACCATCTCTTACCCTCTGTACCATCTCTTACCCTGTACCATCTCTTACCCTGTACCATCTCTTACCCTCTGTACCATCTCTTACCCTCTATACCATCTCTTACCCTCTGTACCATCTCTTACCCTCTGTACCATCTCTTACCCTCTGTAGCATCTCTTACCCTGTAGCAGTGGTACTTGTATAGCATCTCTTACCCTGTACCATCTCTTACCCTGTACCATCTCTTACCCTGTAGCATCTCTTACCCTGTAGCATCTCTTACCCTGTAGCATCTCTTACCCTCTGTAGCATCTCTTACCCTCTGTAGCATCTCTTACCCTCTGTAGCAGTGGTGCTTGTATAGCGTCTCTTACCCTGTACCATCTCTTATCCTGTACCATCTCTTACCCTGTAGCATCTCTTACCCTGTAGCAGTGGTACTTGTATAGCATCTCTTACCCTGTACCATCTCTTACCCTGTAGCATCTCTCTTACCCTGTAGCATCTCTCTTACCCTGTAGCATCTCTCTTACCCTGTAGCATCTCTTACCCTGCAGCATCTCTCTTAACCTGCAGCATCTCTCTTACCCTGTAGCATCTCTCTTACCCTGTAGCATCTCTCTTACCCTGTACCATCTCTTACCCTGCAGCATCTCTTACCCTGTAGCATCTCTCTTACCCTGTACCATCTCTTACCCTGCAGCATCTCTTACCCTGTAGCATCTCTCTTACCCTGTACCATCTCTTACCCTGCAGCATCTCTTACCCTGTAGCATCTCTCTTACCCTGTAGCATCTCTTACCCTCTGTAGCATCTCTTACCCTCTGTAGCATCTCTTACCCTGTAGCAGTGGTACTTGTATAGCATCTCTTACCCTGTACCATCTCTTACCCTGTACCATCTCTTACCCTGCAGCATCTCTTACCCTGCAGCATCTCTTACCCTGCAGCATCTCTTACCCTGTACCATCTCTTACCCTGTACCATCTCTTACCCTGTACCATCTCTTACTCTGTAGCAGTGGTAATTGTATAGCATCTCTTACCCTGTAGCATCTCTTACCCTGTACCATCTCTTACCCTGTAGCATCTCTTACCCTGTAGCAGCGGTACTTGTATAGCATCTCTTACCCTGCAGCATCTCTTACCCTGTAGCAGCGGTACTTGTATAGCAGCACCAGCACCATGGTCATGACTATGATGACACTGATCATGATGGTGGCGTTGAGGACTGAGTTGAGGGCTCGCTGCCCTATTGTGTCTGTGTCCTCGGGGAACGGGGTGTATATCCTGGAAAACATATCACATGTCAGACGGGTATCAACATCCTGGACAACTCATAACAGAAGATTAGACTCATCACATTGGACTCATCACATTAGATAATTTCAGAATATGTTAGTGTCAGACAACCATCAGAAATACTCAAACACCATCCTTTGTAAATCCTCACTTTGCTGCTACTGTTATTGTAATAATCTTGTCTGTGTTTCTCCAGCTGCTTGATTATCTTGTCTGTTTTTCTCCAGCTGGTTGATTATCTTGTCTGTTTTTCTCCAGCTGGTTGATTATCTTGTCTGTTTTTCTCCAGCTGGTTGATTATCTTGTCTGTGTTTCCAACTGATTAATGATGAACAGCCCATAGGCAAACAAACTGAACAATGTATCTTCTTCGTTAGCAGGCCAGCCACATTTCCTGTACTTCTGTTAGTAAATACTGTATGCTGATATTTCGTCATCAAGGTGTTGTGTGTCGCATTATCGCCATCTAGTGGCTCTGCTAGACAACTGCATCAACAACCCTAACCCCAGAGACAACATGATGCCCCGTCTCAGGGTTCCAACAACCCTAACCCCGGGGACAACCTGGATCCCCGTCTCAGGGTTCCAACAACCCTAACCCCGGGGACAACCTGGAGCCTCATCTCAGGGTTCCAACAACCCTAACCCCGGGGACAACCTGGAGCCTCGTCTCAGGGTTCCAACAACCTGGAGCCTCGTCTCAGGGTTCCAACAACCCTAACCCCAGAGACAACATGAAGCCTCGTCTCAGGGTTCCAACAACCCTAACCCCAGAGACAACATGAAGCCTCGTCTCAGGGTTCCAACAACCCTAACCCCAGAGACAACATGAAGCCTCGTCTCAGGGTTCCAACAACCCTAACCCCAGAGACAACATGAAGCCTCGTCTCAGGGTTCCAACAACCCTAACCCCAGAGACAACATGAAGCCTCGTCTCAGGGTTCCAACAACCCTAACCCCAGAGACAACATGAAGCCTTGTCTCAGGGTTCCAACAACCCTAACCCCAGAGACAACATGAAGCCTCGTCTCAGGGTTCCAACAACCCTAACCCCGGGGACAACCTGGAGCCTCGTCTCAGGGTTCCAACAACCCTAACCCCAGAGACAACCTGGAGACGCGTCTCAGGGTTCCAACAACCCTAAAACCCCGAGGCAACATGAAGCCTCGTCTCAGGGTTCCAACAACCTGGAGCCTCGTCTCAGGGTTCCAACAACCCTAACCCCGGGGACAACCTGGAGCCTCGTCTCAGGGTTCCAACAACCCTAACCCCGGGGACAACATGAGGGTCACCAGAACGTCGTCGGTACTTACAGCCTCTGTCCATCGTTCTGGGTGTAGAAGCTGACGGACTTGATGGTTGCCACGACGACCACCATGCAGAGCGTGACAGGGACGAACAGCATGATGACGTGTTTGGCCCCGTACTTCAGCGTCAGCTCCTCATCTTCGTCTTCCTCACTCTCTACCACCTGGGGGGTGCGTTGTGGGGGAGCCTGTCCGTTCTGTTCCACCCCACCCCCTCCACCCCTGGACCGCACCCCCGTCACCCCAGGCTCAGGGTGCTGATTCTGGGTTGGTACTGGAGCCTCAGTCACCTGGAGGAGGAACAGAAGGGGACATAAATACACACCTCTATGGTCAGTCTGCAGAACAAGGAAACATTTACATTTTAGTCATTTAACAGACTCTCTGATCCAGAGCCACTACAGTAGTGAGTCATTTAGCAGACTCTCTGATCCAGAGCCACTACAGTAGTGAGTCATTTAGCAGACTCTCTGATCCAGAGCCACTACAGTAGTGAGTCATTTAACAGACTCTCTGAGCCAGAGCCACTACAGTAGTGAGTCATTTAACAGACTCTCTGATCCAGAGCCACTACAGTAGTGAGTCATTTAACAGACTCTCTGATCCAGAGCCACTACAGTAGTGAGTCATTTAACAGACTCTCTGATCCAGAGCCACATACAGGACCAAGTATGGTTAAGTGCCTTGCTCAAGGGCACAGGGGATTTGAACTAGCAAGTTTTCGGGTCACTGGCCCAACGGAACAGCTAGACTACCTACCACCAGAGTGTAAAAGCTTTAAAATGACAAAAATAAACGCAATTAAGAAAAAACACACACGGATCAATATAACTGTAATGTTTCATCTGCACACACACTCCTGTGGGGACAGTCTGCTCTGTATCAGCCTATAGCAATAAGAGTTAGGGTTAGCCTAACCCACACACACTCCTGTGGGGACAGTCTGCTCTGTATCAGCCTATAGCAATAAGAGTTAGGGTTAGCCTAACCCACACACACTCCTGTGGGGACAGTCTGCTCTGTATCAGCCTATAGCAATAAGAGTTAGGGTTAGCCTAACCCACACACACTCCTGTGGGGACAGTCTGCTCTGTATCAGCCTATAGCAATAAGAGTTAGGGTTAGCCTAACCCACACACACTCCTGTGGGGACAGTCTGCTCTGTATCAGCCTATAGCAATAAGAGTTAGGGTTAGCCTAACCCACACACACTCCTATGGGGACAGTCTGCTCTGTATCAGCCTATAGCAATAAGAGTTAGGGTTAGCCTAACCCACACACACTCCTGTGGGGACAGTCTGCTCTGTATCAGCCTATAGCAATAAGAGTTAGGGTTAGCCTAACCCACACACACTCCTGTGGGGACAGTCTGCTCTGTATCAGCCTATAGCAATAAGAGTTAGGGTTAGCCTAACCCACACACACTCCTGTGGGGACAGTCTGCTCTGTATCAGCCTATAGCAATAAGAGTTAGGGTTAGCCTAACCCACACACACTCCTGTGGGGACAGTCTGCTCTGTATCAGCCTATAGCAATAAGAGTTAGGGTTAGCCTAACCCACACACACTCCTGTGGGGACAGTCTGCTCTGTATCAGCCTATAGCAATAAGAGTTAGGGTTAGCCTAACCCACACACACTCCTGTGGGGACAGTCTGCTCTGTATCAGCCTATAGCAATAAGAGTTAGAGTTAGCCTAACCCACACACACTCCTGTGGGGACAGTCTGCTCTGTATCAGCCTATAGCAATAAGAGTTAGGGTTAGCCTAACCCACACACACTCCTGTGGGGACAGTCTGCTCTGTATCAGCCTATAGCAATAAGAGTTAGGGTTAGCCTAACCCACACACACTCCTGTGGGGACAGTCTGCTCTGTATCAGCCTATAGCAATAAGAGTTAGGGTTAGCCTAACCCACACACACTCCTGTGGGGACAGTCTGCTCTGTATCAGCCTATAGCAATAAGAGTTACGGTTAGCCTAACCCACACACACTCCTGTGGGGACAGTCTGCTCTGTATCAGCCTATAGCAATAAGAGTTAGGGTTAGCCTAACCCACACACACTCCTGTGGGGACAGTCTGCTCTGTATCAGCCTATAGCAATAAGAGTTAGAGTTAGCCTAACCCACACACACTCCTGTGGGGACAGTCTGCTCTGTATCAGCCTATAGCAATAAGAGTTAGGGTTAGCCTAACCCACACACACCCCTGTGGGGACAGTCTGCTCTGTATCAGCGGTTACATAAGAACAAGGTTGGTCTATAGCAATAAGAGTTAGGGTTAGCCTAACCCACACACACTCCTGTGGGGACAGTCTGCTCTGTATCAGCGGTTACATAAGAACAAGGTTGGTCTATAGCAATAAGAGTTAGGGTTAGCCTAACCCACACACACTCCTGTGGGGACAGTCTGCTCTGTATCAGCGGTTACATGAGAACAAGGTTGGTCTATAGCAATAAGAGTTGGTGACACGGCAATAACAGACCTGGAACCAGGATAAATCTCCTTCACGGGTTAGGGTTAGGGGTTAGGGGTTAGGGGTTAGGGGTTAAATCTCCTTCACGGGTTAGGGGTTTGGGTTAGGGTTGGGGTTAGGGGTTAAATCTCCTTCACGGGTTAGGGGTTAGGGTTAGGGTTGGGGGTTAAATCTCCTTCACGGGTTAGGGGTTAGGGTTAGGGTTGAGGATTGAGGAAGGTTAGGGTTAGGATTGAGGAAGGTTAGGGTTAGGGTTAGGGTTGAGGATTGAGGAAGGTTAGGGTTAGGGATTGAGGAAGGTTAGGGTTAGGGATTGAGGAAGGTTAGGGTTAGGGATGAGGATTGAGGAAGGTTAGGGTTAGGGATTGAGGAAGGTTAGGGTTAAGATTTGAGGAAGGTTAAGGTTGAGAATTGAGGAAGGTTAGGGTTAGGGATTGAGGAAGGTTAGGGTTGAGGAAGGTTAGGGTTAGGGATTGAGGAAGGTTAGGGATAGGGTTGGGGTTGAGGGTTGAGGTTTGAGGAAAATTAGGGTTAGGGTTGAGGGATTGAGGAAGATTAGGGTTGAGGATTGAGGAAGGTTAGGGTTAGGGTTGAGGGTTGAGGATTGAGGAAGGTTAGGGTTGAGGGTTGAGGAAGGTTAGGGTTAGGGATTGAGGAAGGTTAGGGTTAGAGATGAGGGTTGAGGAAGGTTAGGGTTAGGGTTGAGGTTGAGGAAGGTTAGGGTTAGGGTTGAGGGTTGAGGAAGGTTAGGGTTAGGGTTGAGGGAGGTTAGGGTTAGGGTTGAGGGTTGAGGAAGGTTAGGGTTGAGGGTTGAGGGATTGAGGAAGGTTAGGGTTGAGGAAGGTTAGGGTTAGGGATTGAGGAAGGTTAGGGTTAGGGATTGAGGAAGGTTAGGGTTAGGGTTGGGGTTGAGGTTTGAGGAAGGTTAGGGTTAGGGTTGGGGTTGAGGTTTGAGGAAGGTTAGGGTTAGGGTTGAGGGATTGAGGAAGGTTAGGGTTGAGGGTTGAGGATTGAGGAAGGTTAGGGTTAGGGTTGAGGGTTGAGGGTTGAGGAAGGTTAGGGTTAAGGTTGAGGGATTGAGGAAGGTTAGGGTTAGGATTGAGGGTTGATGGATTGAAGAAGGTTAGGGTTAGGGTTGAGGGTTGAGGGATTGAGGAAGGTTAGGGTTACGGTTAGGTTTAGGGTTGAGGGTTGAGGAAGGTTAGGGTTAGGGTTGAGGGATTGAGGAAGGTTAGGGTTAGGATTGAGGGTTGAGGGATTGAAGAAGGTTAGGATTAGGGTTGAGGGTTGAGGGATTGAGGAAGGTTAGGGTTAAGGTTTGGGTTAGGGTTAGGGTTGAGGGATTGAGGAAAGTAGTCACCAATGGTGACATTTACTCCAGTAACAATAACAGTATTACTGTGTCACACTTATCAGGCCAGCCACGTTAGTGAATGCAGAGCCATTTGGACCACCACAGAACTAAAGAGACCACCACAGAACTAAAGAGACCACCACAGAACTAAAGAGACTACCACAGAACTAAAGAGACCACCACAGAACTAAAGAGACCACCACAGAACTAAAGAGACCACCACAGAACTAAAGAGACTACCACAGAACTAAAGAGACCACCACAGAACTAAATATAACTAGAGACCACCACAGAACTAAAGACCACCACAGAACTATAGACCACCACAGAACTAAAGACCACCACAGAACTAAAGAGACCACCACAGAACTAAAGACCACCACAGAACTAAAGACCACCACAGAACTAAATATAACTAAAGAGACCAGCACAGAACTAAAGAGACCACCACAGAACTATAGACCACCACAGAACTAAATAGAACTAAAGAGACCACCACAGAACTAAAGACCACCACAGAACTAGAGACCACTACAGAACTAACGACCACCACAGAACTATAGACCACCACAGAACTAAATAGAACTAAAGAGACCACCACAGAACTAAAGAGACCACCACAGAACTAGACCACCACAGAACTAAAGACCACCACAGAACTATAGACCACCACAGAACTAAAGACCACCACAGAACTAAATATAACTAAAGAGACCACCACAGAACTAAAGACCACCACAGAACTAAAGACCACCACATAACTATAGACCACCACAGAACTATAGACCACCACAGAACTAAATAGAATTAAAGAGACCACCACAGAACTAAAGACCACCACAGAACTAAAGACCACCACAGAACTAAAGACCACCACAGAACTATAGACCACCACAGAACTAAATAGAACGAAAGAGACCACCACAGAACTAAATAGACCACCACAGAACTAAATAGACCACCACAGAACTAAATAGACCACCACAGAACAAAAATTTCACGCTACTTGATATTCACTTCCGGATTTGGAGAGCGCTCAAAGCGTTGTAGAACGTCTCTCTGAATGACGTGAGAGTGTTTCTCTCTCTCTTTCTCCAAGGCTGTCAGGACAGACAGGCCCATCTAGGGAGAGTGTTGAGGTGCCAAGGCTGTCAGGACAGACAGGCCCATCTAGGGAGAGTGTTGAGGTGCCAAGGCTGTCAGGACAGACAGGCCCATCTAGGGAGAGTGTTGAGGTGCCAAGGCTGTCAGGACAGTTTAGACATGAGCCTTAACTTACTCCTGATCTTCTGAATAAAAACAGGATATGCGATTTCTAAAAAAGGGGGGTTTCCTGGTTGAATAACTTCAATAAATCACCAGGAAGAATTGGCTCCATCGAACCGGTCACAGCCCCTATCCTTCACTGAACGTGTTTATTAAGAACTGAGGCTGAGAAGGCAGGCATGTCAAATAAAATACTATGTTATTGGTCACATGCCCATGTTTAGCAGATGTTATTGCGGGTGTAGCGAAACGCTTGGTGTTTCTAGCTCCAACAGTGCAGTGATATAAACCGTCTTTCATCGGTGTTATTTACATGTTGGAAGTTGAGCGGCTTCGTGTGGTTTAAGGGTCAGCAGAGAAACAGCCTAGAAGGACTTTGCCTCCTGTAATGGCCAGCCAACACTCTTCAAATCTTCAGGAGCAGAACGAATGACGGCACGAAAGAGCATGTGAAATATATTCCATAACATATGACTAATGATTTACTTTTTAACTGCAAATGTCACCGCCATGAATGTGCCTTTACTATAGGTTACAATCTGCAAGTGACAAAACACACATTATTTCCTTGTCATAATTCTGCTGTGATTTAGAAGTAACTCACCGTGTTGTTCTCGATATCCTCCCCGTTGTTGGCCATGGTATAAGAACAGACTCACATACAAGCCCAGTTGTTCAGTTTGGCCTGGTATAAGAACAGAATCCTGGTTAATACACGCCATATAATAAACAGAACCATATAATAACAGAACCATATAATAACAGAACCATTTAATAACAGAACCATATAATAACAGAACCATTTAATAACAGAACCATATAATAACAGAACCATATAATAACAGAACCATTTAATAACAGAACCATTTAATAACAGAACCATTTAATAACAGAACCATTTAATAACAGAACCACAGCATATAATAACAGAACCATTTAATAACAGAACCATATAATAACAGAACCACAGCATATAATAACAGAACCATATGATAACAGAACCATATAATAACAGAACCACATAATGGTGTTTTTGGGGCGGCAGGTAGCTTAGTGGTTAGAGCGTTGGGCCAGTAACCGAAAGGTTAATGGATCGAATCCCGAGCTGGCGGTGGGACACTGTCGATAAAGGGCTTGTAGATAAAGGGCTTAATTGTCAAAATCCTGAAGTATCCCTTTAAGGTTTAGGGTAGGGTTCTCCCAAACATACCGGATAGCTTCCGGAGAGGAAACACGGCACCGACCGGAGAGGAAACACGGCACCGACCAGAGAGGATGCACGGCACCGACCCAGAGAGGAAGCACAGCACCGACCGGTGTAAGCTCCTGCTGGTAAGCTCCTCCGGTTAGTTCACTCCTGCGGGTAAGCTCCTCCGGGTTAGTTCACTCCTGTGGGTAAGCTCCTCTGGTTAGTTCACTCCTGCGGGTAAGCTCCTCTGGTTAGTTCACTCCTGTGGGTAAGCTCCTCCGGTTAGTTCACTCCTCCGGTTAGTTCACTCCTGTGGGTAAGCTCTTGCGGGTAAGCTCCTCCGGTTATTTCTCTCCTGTGGGTAAACTCCTCCGGTTAGTTCACTCCTGTGGGTAAGCTCTTGCGGGTAAGCTCCTCCGGTTATTTCTCTCCTGTGGGTAAGCTCCTCCGGTTAGTTCTCTCCTGTGGGTAAGCTCCTCCGGGTTAGTTCACTCCTGTGGGTAAGCTCCTCTGGTTAGTTCACTCCTGCGGGTAAGCTCCTCCGGTTAGTTCACTCCTGTGGGTAAGCTCCTCCGGTTAGTTCACTCCTCCGGTTAGTTCACTCCTGTGGGTAAGCTCTTGCGGGTAAGCTCCTCCGGTTATTTCTCTCCTGTGGGTAAGCTCCTCCGGTTAGTTCTCTCCTGTGGGTAAGCTCCTCCGGTTAGTTCACTCCTGTGGGTAAGCTCCTCCGGTTAGTTCACTCCTGTGGGTAAGCTCCTCCGGTTAGTTCTCTCCTGTGGGTAAGCTCCTCCGGTTAGTTCACTCCTCCGGGTAAGCTCCTCCGGTTAGTTCACTCCTGTGGGTAAGCTCCTCCGGTTAGTTCACTCCTCCGGTTAGTTCACTCCTGTGGGTAAGCTCTTGCGGGTAAGCTCCTCCGGTTATTTCTCTCCTGTGGGTAAGCTCCTCCGGTTAGTTCTCTCCTGTGGGTAAGCTCCTCCGGTTAGTTCACTCCTGTGGGTAAGCTCCTCTGGTTAGTTCACTCCTGCGGGTAAGCTCCTCCGGTTAGTTCACTCCTGTGGGTAAGCTCCTCCGGTTAGTTCACTCCTCCGGTTAGTTCACTCCTGTGGGTAAGCTCTTGCGGGTAAGCTCCTCCGGTTATTTCTCTCCTGTGGGTAAGCTCCTCCGGTTAGTTCACTCCTGTGGGTAAGCTCCTCCGGTTAGTTCACTCCTGCGGGTAAGCTCCTCCGGTTAGTTCACTCCTGTGGGTAAGCTCCTCCGGTTAGTTCTCTCCTGTGGGTAAGCTCCTCCGGTTAGTTCACTCCTCCGGGTAAGCTCCTCCGGTTAGTTCACTCCTGCGGGTAAGCTCCTCCGGTTAGTTCACTCCTGTGGGTAAGCTCCTCCGGTTAGTTCACTCCTGCGGGTAAGCTCCTCCGGTTAGTTCACTCCTGCGGGTAAGCTCCTCCGGTTAGTTCACTCCTGTGGGTAAGCTCCTCCGGTTAGTTCACTCCTGCGGGTAAGCTCCTCCGGTTAGTTCACTCCTGTGGGTAAGCTCCTCCGGTTAGTTCACTCCTGCGGGTAAGCTCCTCCGGTTAGTTCACTCCTGTGGGTAAGCTCCTCCGGTTAGTTCACTCCTGTGGGTAAGCTCCTCCGGTTAGTTCACTCCTGTGGGTAAGCTCCTCCGGTTAGTTCACTCCTGTGGGTAAGCTCCTCCGGTTAGTTCACTCCACACCTCAACCACTGTTTGAGAAGCATGCGGCCTCTTGCTGCAGCGTAACAGCTGATATTCTGCACAGACTCTGTATGCCATGGGCTCTGAGCCAACCCTGTTTCCTGTGGCTAACCATTTGGCTTAATTTGGGAAGTCAAGTTAAATCTGTTCAGGAACATCAATAGTAACATGTTCGCAACAAAAAAAAACATATATTTAATTTCAACTGTTGACAGCCCGCGTGCTGGAGAAAGGAATGAAGAAGAGAAGTGACGAGGTGGAACCGCATGGTGGTGACACATTCTGTAGCTAGAGGTAATGTTGTAGGCCTATTAGGGAACATGTCAAATGTTCTAATTATTACGAGGCTATTCAAAATCCAATACCAAATCACTAATAATTGTAGGCCAACTGATTGTGTTTAATTTTGGAGTAGAGACTAGAGCATCTGTACCATCTGACATCTTCATTTTGAATTGCCATACATGATACGTGGGAAGACTATACAGTACATCGTTCTCCTCATTACAAAACCAAGTAATGACTTACAGGTCTTCATGCTCTCTTGAGAATCTGGAAATGGTGTCAGACGGCAGTAGTGAGCGCTCTGAGGTAGAGCCATTCCAGGATAAACTGGGTCTATTTGTGGCGACAGGTGTAATTTGAGGTAGAGCCATTCCAGGATAAACTGGGTCTATTTGTGGCAACAGGTGTAATGGAGTCTTCCAACGCCCTGAGAATGCTACCAGAGAAGATTTTGGACCGGTTGGAGTAAGATTTTTTGGAAAGACTTGGATTGCTGCTCTTTGGCCGACCCATTGACGCATACATTGTGTCAGGCTGGGTAAAGGACAAACTGGGAATGGTTTCGCATCTGTGAAAGTTTAGAGAAGTGGAATCGTTTATGTTTTTTGTTGTATCGGGCGATTCGAGTCGCGCTGCTTGGGGCTCAGCCTACGGTGCTAAAAGGGGTCAGTGGAGCAGCGTTGAGTGTAAAGGTGGATCAAATCAAAACGAATATTCCTCGTTTCTGTGACGCCCACTGTGAGACGTAGACCCGGTGGCGAGTCTGAGAATACCCGGTCTGTCTTGTTGAGCTTTGGCACGGAGTTTCTTCCTAATAAGGTCCCGGTTAGGTTATATTTGCCATTCTGTGAGGGCATATGTTCCGAACCCGCTTCAGTGCTTTAGGTGCCAAGGACTCTTACATGTTGCAGCTGTGTGTAGAAATGAGATTCCCACGATGTGAGAAACATGCAGGCGGGTATAATCAGAAGGGGTGTACAGTTGGGATAGAGAAAGCACTGTGTCAACTGTGGGGGTCCCCCATGCAGCTGGGGCAGAAAATGTCCTATGCTGAGACAGTGAAGAGAGTAGAGGACAGCCCATGGGTGAGTGAGTTGACTGGGAGGCCCCGCCATTGAGTAGGCCTGATGAGACAGCCAGAGAGGATGAGTTTTAGAAAGGTGGAAATCACACAAGATATGTGGTAGTTGCAGCAGCAGAGAAATGTTGGGAGATTTCTGTCCAGAAGATCTACAGTAGGTTATGAGAGAAGGGGGTTCCATCCTCCCAGGCCCATGGCCTGGTGTAGGATCGTTTAGGTCCGAGTAGTGGGATTGGAAAGTGGTGGATTTAGGCATAGGTGACATGGGCAGCCACCCAGCGTGGCATCTTGTCAGGGGGGCGAAACAGAACAACCGCACAACAACAAGAAAAATAAAATCGGAATGGTGATATTTTGCGTGATCGGTTTTCTATTGTTCATTTGCCTTGTCACATCAATAATATCTTGTCACCGTTTGGGACTGTGGGTCAATTAACCTTGTCGGAGTGGGCGCCCTGATTCTAGTTTGTGAGCTAGGGAGGCTACTGCCTGGGAAGGTCTCTCACTCAGAAGTACGAGATGGGGAGGGGGTAGGTTGACCTCAGGTCTCCCCACTGGAAGCCCAGGGTAGGGGGAGCGGGGGAATCTATCAAATAGCACACCTCTAACTTTGTACAGTACTAATGCAATTAGTCAAATCAGTCACACTAGGAAATGCTACCAAATAAACCACACTTCAGTCATAATATGGTGAATATATAGTTTCACAGACATATTGTTGACTTTTTTTCCTGGTTTGTGTGAAATCGTTAAGAATAATATAAAACGAGTCTACACAGCACCAAGGTGAATTGGTTTAGTCTTGCCTCTTGGTTGAGTGTTGGGGGATGGGTAATGTACTGACGCTCGAGTGCCAAATCAACACAAATTTGTTTCTATTTGTCTTTGCTACTTCTTTTTGATATTTACGAGTCTTATTTTTGTATACATATTTTTTATATAGTGTTAAATGTTATGATTATTTATTTGTGTTGTTCCAAAATGTCTGAATAGAAATGACAGGTAGTGCAGAACCGAAGGCAGGGTTCGCCCAGGGAGCCACTGGGATCGTTTTTTTTTGGGGGGGGGGGGGGGGGGGGGGGATAGTGTATAAGTGCAGGGTTAGATGGTACTGCCTTAATTTATTTGTTTGTTTTGTCACAAGGTGGAATGTACATTGCGATCGGAGACAATACGCCAAAAAAAAGCGTCTGGTCGAGGAATTCACCAGTCGTCCCTCCTCCTGTCTATCTAGTAACTAGCATAATGCATGGTATAACAAACGAGCTATATTAGCCCCAAATACTCCAATCCGCATTGAATTCAACAATTTCCTTTCCATAACAAAGGCGTGGTCAGTAGCTAACGTTACTGTTAGGTAAATAATTCACTTTTCCTCTTCCCGATTCCCAGCTATTTTAGCTTAGCTTGACTAACATCCATTTCTGCTTTGTTTAGAGAAGGTCGAGTTTACTGACAAGCACATTTTGCTGCTGTTTCTTACCTACTATCACAAGGCGGTACTGGCTTGCTTGCTTCAATGATTTAATTTTAAAAGAAAAAGGTTGAATGTGTTGAAATTCTGCGGTTGAAACCCGGTAATTGTCTTCCTTGTTGTTCCTTTCTATGTTCAAGACACCATTAGGCTGCCGTACTTTCCCCTATGGTCAGTGCTATCTGGGATGTTTGGGAAGTTCATACCTAAAAACCCCGAACCTTAATAAAGGGTTACTTCGGGAATCGGGATTTTTAGAAATTAAACTTTTTTTTTGTCTACATCCCCAGAGTCAGACTCGTGGATACATTTGTTATGTTGTGTGTAGTTTTAAGGAAGTTTCTAACTAGAGGAAATAACTGATCCCAGTCATGAAAGCTGCCAGAGCGCGTGGGGACATTGCTTACATCCGCTATGACAGGCTCATTGTCCACCCTCCCTCCCGGAAGCCTGGAAGGGATGAGAGAGCCAAGCCTGTGGGGTCGTTGCTTCAACCCTACAGCACACACATACACCAATTGATGAGTGGCCTGCTGAATTAATATTTTGTTTCTCTTGCTTTGTTGGTTCTTTTCCAAATTATGTCTCTCTCTGATCAGCTACCCAGGAAAGGACCGAAAACAGACCATATTAATACATGTAGCCTTAGAAATAAGGTTCATGAAATCAATAACTTGCTCACATCGGATAACGTTCATATATTAGCCATTTCTGAGACTCACTTGGATAATTCATTTGATGAAACAGCAGTAGCAATACAAGGATATAACATCTATAGAAGAGACAGGAATGCTTATGGGGGAGGTGTTGTATATATTCAGAGCCATATCCCTGTAATGTTTATAGGGGAGGTGTTGTATATATTCAGAGCCATATCCCTGTAATGTTTATAGGGGAGGTGTTACTGTATATATTCAGAGCCATATCCCTGTAATGTTTATAGGGGAGGTGTTGTATATATTCAGAGCCATATCCCTGTAATGTTTATAGGGGAGGTGTTGTATATATTCAGAGCCATATCCCTGTAATGTTTATAGGGGAGGTGTTGTTGTATATATTCAGAGCCATATTCCCTGTAATGTTTATAGGGGAGGTGTTGTTATATATATTCAGAGCCATATCCCTGTAATGTTTATAGGGGAGGTGTTGTTATATATATTCAGAGCCATATCCCTGTAATGTTTATAGGGGAGGTGTTACTGTATATATTCAGAGCCATATCCCTGTAATGTTTATAGGGGAGGTGTTGTATATATTCAGAGCCATATCCCTGTAATGTTTATAGGGGAGGTGTTACTGTATATATTCAGAGCCATATCCCTGTAATGTTTATAGGGGAGGTGTTGTATATATTCAGAGCCATATCCCTGTAATGTTTATAGGGGAGGTGTTGTTGTATATATTCAGAGCCATATTCCCTGTAATGTTTATAGGGGAGGTGTTGTTATATATATTCAGAGCCATATCCCTGTAATGTTTATAGGGGAGGTGTTGTTATATATATTCAGAGCCATATCCCTGTAATGTTTATAGGGGAGGTGTTACTGTATATATTCAGAGCCATATCCCTGTAATGTTTATAGGGGAGGTGTTGTATATATTCAGAGCCGTATCCCTGTAATGTTTATAGGGGAGGTGTTGTATATATTCAGAGCCGTATCCCTGTAATGTTTATAGGGGAGGTGTTGTATATATTCAGAGCCATATCCCTGTAATGTTTATAGGGGATGTGTTGTATATATTCAGAGTCATATCCCTGTAATGTTTATAGGGGAGGTGTTACTGTATATATTCAGAGCCATATCCCTGTAATGTTTATAGGGGAGGTGTTGTATATATTCAGGGCCATATCCCTGTAATGTTTATAGGGGAGGTGTTGCTGTATATATTCAGAGCCATATCCCTGTAATGTTTATAGGGGAGGTGTTGTATATATTCAGAGCCATATCCCTGTAATGTTTATAGGGGAGGTGTTGCTGTATATATTCAGAGCCATATCCCTGTAATGTTTATAGGGGAGGTGTTGCTGTATATATTCAGAGCCATATCCCTGTAATGTTTATAGGGGAGGTGTTGCTGTATATATTCAGAGCCATATCCCTGTAATGTTTATAGGGGAGGTGTTGTATATATTCAGAGCCATATCCCTGTAATGTTTATAGGGGAGGTGTTGCTGTATATATTCAGAGCCATATCCCTGTAATGTTTATAGGGGAGGTGTTGCTGTATATATTCAGAGCCATATCCCTGTAATGTTTATAGGGGAGGTGTTGTATATATTCAGAGCCATATCCCTGTAATGTTTATAGGGGAGGTGTTACTGTATATATTCAGAGCCATATCCCTGTAATGTTTATAGGGGAGGTGTTGTATATATTCAGAGCCATATCCCTGTAATGTTTATAGGGGAGGTGTTGTATATATTCAGAGCCATATCCCTGTAATGTTTATAGGGGAGGTGTTGTATATATTCAGAGCCATATCCCTGTAATGTTTATAGGGGAGGTGTTATATATATTCAGAGCCATATCCCTGTAATGTTTATATGGAAGGTGTTGTTATATATATTCAGAGCCATATCCCTGTAATGCTTAGAGAAGATCTTAAGTGTTATTGAAGTGTTCCCCTGGTACTTCATTTAAAGCCTTTTCTTTTGGGGTGTTGCTATAGGCCACCAAGTGCTAACAGTCAGTATCTAAATAATGTGTGTGAAATGCTTGATAGTGTATGTGTAACACCCTGATCTGTTTCACCTGTCCTTGTGATTGTCTCCACCCCCTCCAGGTGTCGCTTATTTTCCACAGTGTATTTATCCCTGTGTTTCCTGTCTCTCTGTACCAGTGTATTTATCCCTGTGTTTCCTGTCTCTCTGTACCAGTGTATTTATCCCTGTGTTTCCTGTCTCTCTGTACCAGTGTATTTATCCCTGTGTTTCCTGTCTCTCTGTACCAGTGTATTTATCCCTGTTTCCTGTCTCTCTCTGCCAGTGTATTTATCCCTGTGTTTCCTGTCTCTCTGTGCAAGTGTATTTATCCCTGTGTTTCCTGTCTCTCTGTGTCAGTGTATTTATCCCTGTGTTTCCTGTCTCTCTGTACCAGTGTATTTATCCCTGTGTTTCCTGTCTCTCTGTACCAGTGTATTTATCCCTGTGTTTCCTGTCTCTCTGTACCAGTGTATTTATCCCTGTGTTTCCTGTCTCTCTGTGCCAGTTCGTCTTGTATGTTTTTCAAGTCAACCAGTGTTTTTCCCGTACTCCTGCTTCTATTCTCTTTTGTTAGTCCTCCTAATTTTGACCCTGACCTGTTTTCTGGACTCCGTACCTGCCTGCCTGACCAGTCTGCCTGCCCTGACCTCGAGCCTGCCTGTCACTCTGTACCTCCTGGTCTCTGAACTGGTTTTGACCTTTGACCTGTCCACGACCATTCTCTTGCCTCCCCCTTTTGGATTGTTTAATAGATATCAAGACTCAAACCATCTGCCTCCCGTGTCTGGGTCTCTCTTATAGTATGTTCTGGAAACAGAGAGGTCTTACTTTTTGGGGACCTGAATATATTCAGTGGTGTAAAGTACTTCAGTAAAAATACTTTCAAGTACTACTTCAGTTGTTTTTTGGGGGGTATCTGTACTTTACTTTACTATTTATGTTTTTACCAACTTTTACTTTTTGTTCACTACATTACCTAAAGAAAATTATGTACTTTTTACTCCATAAATTTTTCTTGACACACAAAAGGAAAATGGTCCAATTCACGCACTTATCGAGAGAACATCCCTGGTCATCCCTACTGCCTCTGATCTGGAGGACTCACTAAACAGAGAACATCCCTGGTCATCCCTACTGCCTCTGATCAGGACTCACTAAACAGAGAACATCCCTGGTCATCCCTACTGCCTCTGATCAGGACTCACTAAACAGAGAACATCCCTGGTCATCCCTACTGCCTCTGATCAGGACTCACTAAACAGAGAACATCCCTGGTCATCCCTACTGCCTCTGATCAGGACTCACTAAACAGAGAACATCCCTGGTTATCCCTACTGCCTCTGATCTGGAGGACTCACTAAACATATAAAATATTTGTTGGTCTGATGTGATTAATGAGGAGCATCCAGACGCTGCACTTGATGAACTTATGAAATTGCTTCTTCCAGTTATTGATAAACATGAACCTGTTAAGAAACTGACTGTTAGAACTGTTAAGGCTCCATGGATTGATGAGGAATTGCAAAACTATATGGTTGAAAGAGATAGGGGCAAAAGGAGTGGCTAATATGTCCGGCTGCACTTCTGACTGGCTGACTTACTGCAAACTGAGAAATGATGTGACTAAACTCAACAAGAAGAACAAGAAACTGTATTATGAGGCCAAGATCAATGACATAAAGAATGATGGGGGAAAAAATGTTGGTGTACTTTAAATGCAGTGGCGATTTTAGCATGTAAATCTTGATGGGGAAAAATAGATGCGCTGCTTTTTTGACACCACTCTCCAAAAAGGAAGTCCTGCAGGCTCTAGTTTTATCTAATCTTGATTATTGTCCAGTCGTGTGGTCCAGTGCTGCAAGGAAAGACCTAGTTAAGTTGCAGGTGGCCCAGAACAGAGCTGCACGTCTTGCTCTTCATTGTAATCAGAGGGCTGATATAAATACTATGCTGCCAGTCTCTCTTGGCTGAGACTTGTGGAGAGACTGCTTGAATAACTTCTTCTTTTTTAATAAGAAACATTAATGTGTTGGAAATCCCAAATTGTTTGCATAGTTAACTTACACACAGCTCTGACACACACTTACCCCACCAGACATGCCACCAGGGGTCTTTTCACAGTCCCCAAATCCAGAACATATTCAAGAAAGTGTACAGGATTATAGAGAGCCCTTATTGCATGGAACTCTGTTCCATCTCATATTGCTCAAATTAACAGCAAACCTGGTTTAAAAAAACTGAGAAAGCAACACTTCAAGGCACAAGGCCTCTCCCCTATTGGACCTAGATAGTTTGTATGCATTGATATGAGGGCAGATAAAACAACACTTCAAGGCACAAGGCCTCTCCTTAATATGTATTGATATGTATGTATGTAGGCTATATGTGCCTTTAAAAGAATGTACATCATAATGTCCTTGAGCTGTTCTTGTTTATTATGTCCTGTATGATGTCATGTTTCATGTTTTGTGTTTTGACCCAATTGCTAATTAGCGTTAGCGCAATGACTGGAAGTGTATGGTATCAGCTAGCATAATAGTAGATCATATAGACTCGCATACATTGCGCTAACGCTAGTTAGCATTGGCTCGTGAAAGTACCTCTAACTTCCTTCATACTGGATGGTATCCATGAGTTCATCTGACTCTGGGGAAGTAGATAAACAGCTTCATTGCCAGAATCTCGAAGTATCCCTTTTAACCACCTACCTTAACCATTAACCCTTACCTAACCCTCACCGTAACCTTTTAATATTTTCTTAACTTCAATGGGATAGGGATGTCTTCCACAAGTCCCTGAGATGCCTTATTGCTATTATATACTGGTTACCAACGTAATTAGAACAGTAAAAAGGCGTGTTTTGTCATACCTGTGGTATATGGTCTGTTATAAACTGGGTGGTTCGAAACCTGAATGCTGATTGGCTGACAGCCGTAGTATATCAGACCGTATAACACTGGTAGGACAAAACATGCATTTTTACTGCTCTAAGTAGGTTGGTAACCAGTTTATATTAGCAATAAGGAACCTCTGGGATTTTGGATATATGACCAATATACCACAACTAAGGGCTGTATCCAGCCACTCCGCTTTGCGTCGAGCTTAAGAACAGACCTTAGCTGTGGTATATTGTCCATATATCACACCCCCCTCGGGCTTTAATTCTTAAATATACCACGGCTTTCAGCCAATCAGTATTCAAGGCTCGAACCAGGTTTATAATTGTAAATAAATCCCCTTTGCACATATGCATAACTATAGTACATCTGACAGAAGAGTTTGAGTGATGAAAGTTGGGCAGTGGATCTCAATCTCTGAGCAAGAAACACTTAGATGAACACTTGGCAATTGTGCTGTTATTATGTGCCAGATGTTCAGACTAAAAAACGTTATAAATGGCCCTTTTCAGAGATTGACTTGTAATTTGAATAGGCATAGGCTACTAACAAAAATAAGGGTTTATGATTGTCATTCAATTTTGCCATCGTTTGCTTAGATAAAAGGTAGGTAGCCTACAGCCCCTGATAGGCCTACATCTCATTTCAGATAGTATACAGTAGACTTGACAAGATGTAAACTGAACGATTTAGCAGCTTTCTTAGCTAAAATTAACAGACTAATTTATTCAACATGAATAGCGAGGCGATTTCGAGATAAGAAGTGCTTGTGTTTCCCAATGGCCTACTGGAATGGGCTACTGAGGAACAGCGTGCCTGACAGTCAGCAGCAGGTCACACACAAATATATGTGTATATTTAAGAAAAATGCCATGGCGACCGCGGTGCAAGTTAGAAATAGCCACAAAACCAGCAGACAGCCACCAATACATTTTCACCCGCGACATCGTTTTCAAAGCAGTCCAATTTTAGCTTGAATAGCGCAAACATGGTAACACTTGTTTAGGAACGTCCCAAGGATCGAAAATAGCACTAACCCTTCTTGCGTTCCGAAAGTATTTCTTCCGGTATCAAAAGTCACTTCCGGTCTTGTTGTGCCATCAAATCTAAATCGTGTAGCACGAGAAATCTTACTTACTTCAAGAGCACGGTGAAGGAATTATGGTTAGTTGTATTTTTTTTAAAATAACATCAATAGATTTGCATTCGAGTAGTTTACCTGGGGAAAATTGAGTAGATTACCAGCTAGCCTTGTTTTAAAACTGTGCACGCATGTCAATCAACGAACGGATGAACGTTAACTAGTTTGCTAATGAAGTGAGTCGTTTTTAAACATATGACTGTCGTATACCAGCTTCTTATATTACATCGTGTTATAATAATGTTCAGCTATATATTTCAGTCTGCGTGTTAATTGACCAGTCATTGTCATCCTGTGTTGTATTCCGAGTTACTGTAGCCCTTTGTCATCACTCTGTTCCACATTACATTCGTCATTGGACAATGGCGTCTCATGTAAGGGGGAGGTTTAGTTAAAAATCCCGAAACTCAATCTGAACATTAAAACGCGTCGCTTGCGGTACGGGTTTGGAGGCATAAGGACCTTCTCTTTCATATCAGCGAGAAATAATAAAAAGGTGAAAAAGATACTCACCTTGTTTCCACACGGCCATATATCCATGTTACAGCGCATGTTTTATAGAAGACAGACAGCGGCGGCCACCTGTGTAATGGAGCATGCACTGAACACAAGCCTAATTCGGGAGAAAGTGTGGTTCCTCAACTGGAGGCAGCTTGTGGATCTGTGTGAAACTGCTACAGTGTCTGGGCTGTGTGTTCTACTGCTCGACGGGGCAGTGTGTTCTACTGCTCGACGGGGCAGTGTGTTCTACTGCTCGACGGGGCAGTGTGTTCTACTGCTCGACGGGGCAGTGTGTTCTACTGCTCGACGGGGCAGTGTGTTCTACTGCTCGACGGGGCAGTGTGTTCTACTGCTCGACGGGGCAGTGTGTTCTACTGCTCGACGGGGCAGTGTGTTCTACTGCTCGACGGGGCAGTGTGTTCTACTGCTCGACGGGGCAGTGTGTTCTACTGCTCGACGGGGCAGTGTGTTCTACTGCTCGACGGGGCAGTGTGTTCTACTGCTCGACGGGGCAGTGTGTTCTACTGCTCGACGGGGCAGTGTGTTCTACTGCTCGACGGGGCAGTGTGTTCTACTGCTCGACGGGGCAGTGTGTTCTACTGCTCGACGGGGCAGTGTGTTCTACTGCTCGACGGGGCAGTGTGTTCTACTGCTCGACGGGGCAGTGTGTTCTACTGCTCGACGGGGCAGTGTGTTCTACTGCTCGACGGGGCAGTGTGTTCTACTGCTTGAACGGGGCAGTGTGTTCTACTGCTTGAACGGGGCAGTGTGTTCTACTGCTTGAACGGGGCAGTGTGTTCTACTGCTTGAACGGGGCAGTGTGTTCTACTGCTTGAACGGGGCAGTGTGTTCTACTGCTTGAACGGGGCAGTGTGTTCTACTGCTTGAACGGGGCTGTGTGTTCTACTGCTTGAACGGGGCTGTGTGTTCTACTGCTTGACTGAGATGCTATAAAATACCACTAACCTGGTATTTGAGTTGTATTAATCTTACTGAAACTGAAAAGTTGATTTGAGAACTGACATGTCTACTGCGTTCTGTTATTGTTGCAGTCTCATACGATCCTGTTGGTCCAGCCCACCAAGAGACCAGAGGGACGGACATATGCTGACTATGAATCAGTCAACGAGTGCATGGAAGGTAATTTGACAGGGAACAGGGTTGAAGTGAACCTATAGGACGGTAGTTCTCTGGGAACAGGGTTGGAGTGAACCTATAGGACGGTAGTTCTCTGGGAACAGGGTTGGAGTGAACCTATAGGACGGTAGCTCTACGGGAACAGGCTTGGAGTGAACCTATAGGACGGTAGCTCTCCGGGAACAGCCTTGGAGTGAACCTATAGGACGGTAGCTCTCCGGGAACAGGGTTGGAGTGAACCTATAGGACGGTAGCTCTCTGGGAACAGGCTTGGAGTGAACCTATAGGACGGTAGCTCTACGGGAACAGGCTTGGAGTGAACCTATAGGAGGGTAGCTCTACGGGAACAGGCTTGGAGTGAACCTATAGGAGGGTAGCTCTACGGGAACAGGCTTGGAGTGAACCTATAGGAGGGTAGCTCTACGAGAACAGGCTTGGAGTGAACCTAGAGGACGGTAGCTCTCCGGGAACAGGCTTGGAGTGAACCTATAGGAGGGTAGCTCTACGAGAACAGGCATGGAGTGAACCTATAGGACGGTAGCTCTCCGGGAACAGGCTTGGAGTGAACCTATAGGAGGGTAGCTCTACGAGAACAGGCTTGGAGTGAACCTATAGGAGGGTAGCTCTACGAGAACAGGCTTGGAGTGAACCTATAGGACGGTAGCTCTCCGGGAACAGGCTTGGAGTGAACCTATAGGAGGGTAGCTCTACGAGAACAGGCTTGGAGTGAACCTATAGGAGGGTAGCTCTACGGGAACAGGCTTGGAGTGAACCTATAGGACGGTAGCTCTCCGGGAACAGGCTTGGAGTGAACCTATAGGACGGTAGCTCTCCGGGAACAGGCTTGGAGTGAACCTATAGGAGGGTAGCTCTACGAGAACAGGCTTGGAGTGAACCTATAGGACGGCAGCTCTACAGGAACAGGGTTGAGAGCTCCACCCCATAGGCTAAATACCCAGTCCTTGTCCCAACTGAATGCTTGGGGGTGCGTTATCTTAAAGTAGTGGTTTACTATTTCAACAGGAATAGACTTGATTATCGTGCACTGTGGGGTATCTAAAAGGCTAACAATCCTCTTTTTAATGGCGCTGCATGTACGCTGTGCAATTCAGAAAATGACCTAATCACTTTCTCAATTATGCCTAGACCTGTTGTCAGTTGTGGGTGAATTTTGATGCCTGTGACGGATGTATGACTCTCCTTCCAGGCGTGTGTAAGATGTACGAGGAGCACCTGAAGAGAATGAACCCCAACACACCATCCATCACCTATGACATCAGTCAACTGTTTGACTTCATCCATGACCTGGCTGACCTCAGCTGCTTGGTGTAAGTCAAACTGCGGTACTTGGTTTTTCACACGGATTTCGGTGTGCCTGGATTTTCCAACCTTTTCCTGAAGTACACCGTCCCTGTCAAAGATTTAAAAGTGTAAATTGGTGTATGCATTTTGGCTGGAGGGACTTTCCACCACAACAGGTGGAAGGAGGCAGGTAGCCTAGTGGTTAGAGTGTAGAGGTGGCAGGTAGCCTAGTGGTTGGAGGGAGGCAGGTAGCCTGGTGGTTGGAGGGAGGCAGGTAGCCTGGTGGTTGGAGGGAGGCAGGTAGCCTGGTGGTTGGAGGGAGGCAGGTAGCCTGGTGGTTGGAGGGAGGCAGGTAGCCTGGTGGTTGGAGGGAGGCAGGTAGCCTGGTGGTTGGAGGGAGGGAGGGACACTACCACTACTACTATAACCAGACACTACCACTACTACTATAACCAGACACTACCACTACTACTATAACCAGACACTACCACTACTACTATAACCAGACACTACCACTACTACTATAACCAGACACTACCACTACTACTATAACCAGACACTACCACTACTACTCTAACCAGACACTACTACTATAACCAGTCACTACCACTACTACTACTATAACCAGTCACTACCACTACTACTACTATAACCAGTCACTACCACTACTACTATAACCAGACACTACCACTACTACTATAACCAGACACTACCACTACTACTATAACCAGACACTACCACTACTACTCTAACCAGACACTACTACTATAACCAGTCACTACCACTACTACTACTATAACCAGTCACTACCACTACTACTACTATAACCAGTCACTACCACTACTACTATAACCAGACACTACCACTACTACTATAACCAGACACTACTACTCTAACCAGACACTACTACTATAACCAGTCACTACCACTACTACTACTATAACCAGTCACTACCACTACTACTACTATAACCAGTCACTACCACTACTACTACTATAACCAGTCACTACCACTACTACTACTATAACCAGTCACTACCACTACTACTACTATAACCAGTCACTACCACTACTACTACTATAACCAGTCACTACCACTACTACTACTATAACCAGTCACTACCACTACTACTACTATAACCAGTCACTACCACTACTACTACTATAACCAGTCACTACCACTACTATAACCAGTCACTACCACTACTACTACTATAACCAGTCACTACCACTACTACTACTACTACTATAACCAGTCACTACCACTACTACTACTATAACCAGTCACTACCACTACTACTACTACTACTATAACCAGTCACTACCACTACTACTACTATAACCAGTCACTACTACTACTACTATAACCAGTCACTACTACTACTATAACCAGTCACTACCACTACTATAACCAGTCACTACCACTACTACTACTACTACTATAACCAGTCACTACCACTACTACTACTACTATAACCAGTCACTACCACTACTACTACTACTATAACCAGTCACTACTACTACTACTATAACCAGTCACTACTACTACTACTATAACCAGTCACTACCACTACTACTACAATAACCAGTCACTACCACTACTACTACAATAACCAGTCACTACCACTACTACTACTATAACCAGTCACTACCACTACTACTATAACCAGTCACTACCACTACTACTATAACCAGTCACTACCACTACTACTACTACTATAACCAGTCACTACCACTACTACTACTACTATAACCAGTCACTACCACTACTACTACTATAACCAGTCACTACCACTACTACTACTACTACTACTACTACTATAACCAGTCACTACCACTACTACTACTACTACTATAACCAGTCACTACTACTACTATAACCAGTCACTACCACTACTACTACTATAACCAGTCACTACCACTACTACTACTATAACCAGTCACTACTACTACTATAACCAGTCACTACCACTACTACTACTACTATAACCAGTCACTACCACTACTACTACTACTATAACCAGTCACTACCACTACTACTATAACCAGTCACTACCACTACTACTACTACTATAACCAGTCACTACCACTACTACTACTACTATAACCAGTCACTACCACTACTACTACTACTATAACCAGTCACTACCACTGCTACTACTATAACCAGTCACTACCGCTGCTACTACTATAACCAGTCACTACCGCTACTACTACTACTATAACCAGTCACTACCGCTACTACTACTATAACCAGTCACTACCACTACTACTACTATAACCAGTCACTACCACTACTACTACTATAACCAGTCACTACCACTACTACTACTATAACCAGTCACTACCACTACTACTACTATAACCAGTCACTACCACTACTACTACTATAACCAGTCACTACCACTACTACTACTATAACCAGTCACTACCACTACTACTACTATAACCAGTCACTACCACTACTACTACTATAACCAGTCACTACCACTACTACTACTATAACCAGTCACTACTACTACTATAACCAGTCACTACCACTATAACCAGTCACTACTACTACTACTACTACTACTATAACCAGTCACTACTACTACTACTACTACTACTATAACCAGTCACTACCACTACTACTACTACTACTATAACCAGTCACTACCACTACTAATGTTTGTATTCATTTGGGGATCTATCGCATCCCACAACTGTCCCAGACTATGTTTGGGATATTTAGTTCTCACACAGAATAGGTCAACTTTTGTACTATGGGGGATAGTAGATTGACGTGGGGACTCACAGACGTACCAGCCCATGTTTTAATATATCGTTCCGTCTGTCTCCTCCTAGGTACCGTGCGGACTCACAGACGTACCAGCCGTACAACAAGGACTGGATCAAGGAGAAGATTTACGTGCTGCTGCGGCGCCAGGCCCAACAGGCTGGGAAATGAGACCTACAGCCCAGTTCCAGAATGACTGCACTGCAGACGCCTGATCTCACAACAACCTGGATAGGTGTTTATCATGTCCGCTAAGCACATCTTATGATATAGAAATCTGTTGCCCAACCATTGGTGGATGCAACATCTGCAATGTAGGCTGCCTGGAATGCGACCATCAGGGGAATTTGCCCCTAGATGCTTGGGTCAGTTTTGCGTTTTCCCTACTAATGGTTTATTTTTTGGGGGGGGGGGGGGTGGGCTTGGATCTGTACATAAGGGAACCTTCACTCCGGATATTTTGGAAAGGGAGGGTTGAATGATGCTATGAATCCAGGATATTTTAGTTTTCTAGAGGGAAGGGGGGTAAGGCAGCTTACATTTTGTTAAAATGTTTGTATTTAAAGAATTTCCCCTTTTACTAAAAAAGTGTCTTTTACTTTTCAAATAAAAAATGATTATTTGTTACTGTTCGTGGTTGTGTTAAACACAGTGGACAAAACATTAGGAACACCTGCTCTTTCTATGCTGCAGACTGACCCTGACCATTCAGTGTAGATGAAGGTGAGGAGACAAGTTTTTAAAGAAGGCTTTTTAAGCCTGGAGACAGATTGTGTATGGGTGCAATTGAGAGGGTAAATGATCAAGACAAAAGATTTAAGTGCCTTTGAACGGGGATATGATAGTAAGTGGCAGGCACACAGGTTGTGTCAAGAACTGCAACGCTGCTCTTTTTTTGTTTTTTTGACACTCAACAGTTTCCCGCGTGTATCAAGAATGGTCCACCACACAAAGGACATCCAGCCAACTTGACACAACTGTGAGAAGCATTGGAGTCAACATGGGCCAGCATCCCTGTGGAACGCTTTGGACACCTTGTAGAGTCCATGTCCTGATGAATTGAGGCTGTTCTGAGGGCAAAAGGGGGTGCAACTCAATATTAGGAAGGTGTTCTTAATGTTTTGTTCACTGTGTCCATTCCTAATGCACTGTGCCCCTTTTATTTAGTGTGTGTGTGTATAAACAGTGCCTTGCGAAAGTATTCAGCCCCCTTGAACTTTGCGACCTTTTGCCACATTTCAGGCTTCAAACATAAAGATATAAAACTGTATTTTTTTGTGAAGAATCAACAACAAGTGGGACACAATCATGAAGTGGAACGACATTTATTGGATATTTCAAACTTTTTTAACAAACCAAAAACTGAAATTTTTTATAATAAATAATAATTTTGTCTGAAGCCTGAAATGTGGCAAAAGGACGCAAAGTTCAAGGGGGCCGAATACTTTCGCAAGGCACTGTGTGTATATATATATATCGTGCTCAAAAAAATAAAGGGAACACTTAAACAACACAATGTGACTCCAAGTCCATCACACTTCTGTGAAATCAAACTGTCCGCTTAGGAAGCAATACTGATTGATAAATTTCACATGCTGTTGTGCAAATGGAATAGACAACAGGTGGAAATTATAGGCAATTAGCAAGACACCCCCAATAAAGGAGTGGTTCTGCAGGTGGTGACCACAGACCACTTCTCAGTTCCTATGCTTCCTGGCTGATGTTTTGGTCACTTTTGAATGCTGGCGGTGCTTTCACTCTAGTGGTAGCATGAGACGGAGTCTACAACCCACACAAGTGGCTCAGGTAGTGCAGCTCATCCAGGATGGCACAGACCATCCGCCACCTCATCAGGAGCATGCCCAGGCGTTGTAGGGAGGTCATACACACTACTGAGCCTCATTTTAAGGACATTACATCAAAGTTGGATCAGCCTGTAATGTGGTTTTCCACTTTAATTTTGAGTGTGACTCCAAATCCAGACCTCCATGGGTTGATAAATTTGATTTCCATTGATAATTTTTGTGTGATTTTGTTGTCAGCACATTCAACTATGTAAAGAAAAAAGTATTTAATAAGAATATTTAATTCATTCAGATCTAGGATGTGTTATTTTAGTGTTCCCTTTATTTTTTTGAGCAGTGTATATTTCCACACTATGAAGTTGAAGTAATACTGTGAAATCATGAACATTATGATAATGCCCATTTAGGGTAAGAGAAAAGAACGCCTGAAATGCCAGCGTGTTTTGGTGGGATGGAGTTTTGGCGTTCCACTGTGACATCACCGTGCGGTAAATGAGTTAAAAGACCAATCTGAAAGAGAGCTCCAAACCTCTCTGTCAATAACAGTTAGTTTTCAGTTTTCCCATCCACTCAGACCACTCCCAGAGAGTCCTAGCAAAATTATTTCTTGTGAAATTGCTCTTTGCTAAGAAGCTATTTTTTATTAGAATTTTTGACCATTTTAATTGAGAACAATTACAGTAAGGTACTTATTTTCAGGGGCACAACTTTCAATGGGGACAGGGGGACATCCCCCCCCCCACACACATTCTGAAACCAAAGCTGCTTATTTTTTTAGAAATAATTAGAAAGCGATACAAAACGAGGCAACGGTGTGCTTTAGGACCATGTGGACACCTCTGAGTGGTCGGGTCAGCTGTTTGGAGTGTTTAAGTAATAGTAATTAAAAAGTTATGCCCCCCCCCCCACCACCATTTCTAAAACCAAAGCTGCTTATTTTTTTTTACCCAGAAATGATTTGGTATTGAGATAACTCACCACCCACCTACCATCATTTACCCATCCTGTAAAAGCCTCCTCAGACTCCTGCTCAATGACTTCCATGTTCCAAGTGTAACGGATGTGAAATAGCTAGCTAGTTAGCGGAGGTACGCGCTAAATAGCGTTTCATTCGGTGACGTCACTTGTTAACTTGGTAACGATGCTTCGTGGGTGACTGTTGTTGATGTGTGCAGAGGGTCCCTGGTTCGCGCCCGGGTATGGGCGAGGGGACGGTCTAAAGTTATACTGTTACACAAATACTCTACTTCTCCAAAACCCCTGAATCTAAGGCCGTCACTGCCATTGGAAGGAAGGATGTTTCTTAGTTTTATGTTCATGATGCAGCAGGATTATTCTTTGTTTATTTTGAACACACAAAAAAAATAGTTTTGGATGGACTGAAGGACCTTAACGATGTGTCGACACGCCCCCATCGCAAGACACACACATCTGCACACAAGAATACCCCCTGTTTGATTTGTTACCTTATAATTACCAGTAACACACACAGTCTTGTATAACTAAACCTTGTTGGGACACACAATTCAGTCACATTCAAAATCCTATTTTTCCTAACCTTAACCCCAAACCTAAACTTAAGCCTAAAACTAATCCTAGCTCCTAATCCTAAACATAACTTTAACCCCAAACCCTCTAGTAATAGCATTTGACCTTGTTGGGACTAATACATTTTTGTTTGTTTACTATTCTTGTACACACACACACACACACATGCCTTGTTTGCAGGACAACTTGCCTTCATGATGCAACTTTCATGTATGTTTCCATATGTCTTTAATTAAACATGTACTCTATTGCTAGTTTTCCATCCGATTCGCGACAGATTTTCATTAGAATATTATAGAATCCACATTAAAAAAAATGTGATCCTTTTCCGGATAAAAATATGCGTGATGACGTAGTGCATACGAAATGTACTTTTCCGCTTAAGGTTTCATGTACCGAATAAAACGAAAGTTTGACGTGTTTTCATCGCATTTTCAACTCACAAAAACTGTTGCATTAAATATCAAAATGTGCCTACTCTGGTCTTGGCATCTGCGCTCTATCATCAGCTAGCAGGTACAGTGCAGGTACTAGTCTGGATAAGAGCGAAAATATTTTCAGTTGTCTAAAGGCAGTCGATCATCTCGTCACCAGAATAAGAACCTCAATATTTATTGTTAAGGAGCATCAAGCTCATCACCGTGCACTTTCACCACCCTGTGAGGTTCATCGTAATTTATTACACCTGTCGCCTAATAAAGTGCATGGTTTCCTGAGTCGTAGTGGGATGACAACTCACCATATCATCACGTGACTCTACACGTCTGTATGATGGTTATTATATCCGCATTTGCGCATAAAGGCGTTTCCACCGATATTTCTCTCATAATTAATTTTACAGACACAAAAAGATCCCACCGTGTCGGGTGAACAAATAATCTGTCGGCATTTTATAAAATTACACAGAAACGTCCTGTTTCCATCACAGCTGTCTTTAAAAACTGTGGATGGAAACGTGTTTATAGAGACGTATAAATGCGTTGTATTTGAAACTTCATGTCTTGCAGAGAACAATCTGTGTACATGCACCAGTTCTCATCGCCAGGGAGTTTTATTCCAGTCTCATGCATGGCAGACATGCTTGAGACATAGTTAGTATTTCATACCAAATGAAGGGCATCTACTGACGTCATAGCTCCACTCTTAAGTAAAAAAAATATATAGAATTTGACAGATTTTAATTTAAGAGGACGGAATTGGAGGAACCTTCAGATACATTATGATATTCTGAGAAAACATCTGACTGTATATGGACACCCCTTCAAATGAGTAGATTTGGCTATTTCAGCCACACCTGTTACTGACAGGTGTATAAAATCGGGTACACAGCCATGCAATCTCCATAGACAAACATTAGCAGTAGAAGGGCCTTACTGAAGAGCTTAGTGACTTTCAACGTGGCACCGTCATAGGACACCACCTTTCCAACAAGTCAGTTCGTCAAATGTCTGCTTTGCTAGAGCTGCCCCCTGGTCAACTCTAAGTGGTATTATTGTGACGTGGAAACATCTAGGAACCACAACAACTCAGACACAAAATGTTAGGTGACACAAGTTCACAGAACCGGACCGCCGGGTGCTGAAGGGCGTAGCACATAAAAATGTTCTGTCCTCGGTTGCAACACTCACTACCGAGTTACAAACTGCCTCTGGAAGCAACGTCGGCACAATAATGGCCTGGGGCTGTTCTTCATGTTTCGGGCCCTTAGATCCAGTGAAGGGAAATCTTAACGCTACAGCATACAATTACATTCTAGATGATTCTTTGCTTCCTACTTTGTGGCAACAGTTTGGGGAAGGCCCTTTCCTGTTCCAACATGACAATGCCTCGGTGCACAAAGTGAGGTCCATTCAGAAATGGTTTGTTGAGATATATGTGGAAGAACTTGACTGGCCTGTACAGAGCCCTGACCTCAACCCCAGCAAACACCTTTGGGATGAATTGGAACGCTGACTGCGAGCCAGGCCTAATAGCCCATCATCAGTGCCAGACCTCACTATTGCTCGTGGCTGAATGGATGCAAGTCCCTCAAGCAATGTTCCAACATCTAGTGGAAAGCCTTCCCAGAAGAGTGGAGGCTGTTATAGCAGCAATGTTCCTACATCTAGTGGAAAGCCTTCCCAGAAGAGTGGGGGCTGTTATAGCAGCAATGTTCCGACATCTAGTGGAAAGCCTTCCCAGAAGAGTGGAGGCTGTTATAGCAGCAATGTTCCTACATCTAGTGGAAAGCCTTCCCAGAAGAGTGGGGGCTGTTATAGCAGCAATGTTCCAACATCTAGTGGAAAGCCTTCCTAGAAGAGTGGGGGCTGTTATAGCAGCAATGTTCCAACATCTAGTGGAAAGCCTTCCTAGAAGAGTGGGGGCTGTTATAGCAGCAATGTTCCAACATCTAGTGGAAAGCCTTCCTAGAAGAGTGGAGGCTGTTATAGCAGCAATGTTCCAACATCTAGTGGAAAGCCTTCCCAGAAGAGTGGAGGCTGTTATAGCAGCAATGTTCCAACATCTAGTAGAAAGCCTTCCCAGAAGAGTGGAGGCTGTTATAGCAGCAATGTTCCAACATCTAGTGGAAAGCCTTCCCAGAAGAGTAGAGGCTGTTATAGCAGCAATGTTCCAACAACTAGTGGAAAGCCTTCCCAGGAGAGTGGAGGAGGCTGTTATAGCAGCAAAGGGGGACCGACTCCATATTAATGCCCATGAATTTGGAATGAGATGTTGGACGAGCAGGTGTCCACATACTTTTGGTCATGTAGCGTATATTATGGAATATGAGATTAAACTAACCCAGGAATTACTTGTATTGGCAATCGATTTGAAATATCTGTTCAATTAAAATCATAACCAGTCAAACATTATACATGATCATATTTGACAATAGATTATATAATCATTATAAAAACCAAATCATGGCTTTATTTATCAGAATGTTATTTTAATCAGATCTTTTGATAAAGTTCTTAGATGTTTCTTTGCTGCTAGACTGTATTTCTGATCTACCTCCCAGGAGGGTCTAACCCGGGAGGGTATAACCGATCTACCGCCCAGGAGGGTCTAACCCGGGAGGGTCTAACCGATCTACCACCCGGGAGGGTCTAACCGATCTACCACCCGGGAGGGTCTAACCGATCTACCACCCGGGAGGGTCTAACCGATCTACCACCCGGGAGGGTCTAACCGATCTACCGCCCGGGAGGGTCTAACCGATCTACCACCCGGGAGGGTCTAACCGATCTACCACCCGGGAGGGTCTAACCGATCTACCACCCGGGAGGGTCTAACCGATCTACCACCCGGGAGGTTCTAACCGATCTACCACCCGGGAGGGTCTAACCGATCTACCACCCGGGAGGGTCTAACCGATCTACCGCCCAGGAGGGTCTAACCGATCTACCGCCCAGGAGGGTCTAACCGATCTACCGCCCAGGAGGGTCTAACCGATCTACCGCCCAGGAGGGTCTAACCGATCTACCGCCCAGGAGGGTCTAACCGATCTACCACCCAGGAGGGTCTAACCGATCTACCACCCAGGAGGGTCTAACCGATTTATAACCGATCTACCACCCGGGAGGTTCTAACCGATCTACCACCCGGGAGGTTCTAACCGATCTACCACCCGGGAGGGTCTAACCGATCTACCACCTGGGAGGGTCTAACCGATCTACCACCTGGGAGGGTCTAACCGATCTACCACCTGGGAGGGTCTAACCGATCTACCACCTGGGAGGGTCTAACCGATCTACCACCTGGGAGGGTCTAACCGATCTACCACCTGGGAGGGTCTAACCGATCTACCGCCCGGGAGGGTCTAATCGATCTACCACCCGGGAGGGTCTAAACGATCTACCACCCGGGAGGGTCTAACCGATCTACCACCCGGGAGGGTCTAACCGATCTACCGCCCAGGAGGGTCTAACCGATCTACCGCCCGGGAGGGTCTAACCGATCTACCGCCCGGGAGGGTCTAATCGATCTACCGCCCGGGAGGGTCTAACCGATCTACCACCCAGGAGGGTCTAACCGATCTACCGCCCGGGAGGGTCTAACCGATCTACCGCCCGGGAGGGTCTAACCGATCTACCACCCGGGGAAGGGCCTAACCGATCTACCGCCCGGGAGGATCTAACCGATCTACCACCCGGGAGGAATGTGCTTCCGGGTGCTACTGAACCAAAACAAAAGAGTTGAGTTGGCAGATTGCGTGATTAACACACAATTATTCAGAGATTTGACACACACACGGACACACACACACTTACTGATTCGTTAGAAGAGAGGTCAGGAGAGGACTCAGCGCAGACCGTTTTGCATAACAGACAAAACCCTACAACAGAGGACATGTGCTGTCAATCTAGTAGATCCTTAAATGACCTCTCCGCATACATTGTTGTGCCTAGTCCTCTCCGTTGAGAGACCCTAGTGATGCCCCTTCAGACCGAGGACCAGCCCCAGAGTCCTGCCTCCTCACCTGGGCACAGCTCTGCTGCCTGCCCCTGAAACCATGGAACTCAGGTCTCATGTGGAGATTCTGCAATTCCATCCACAACCATGTTGTTCCGCCTTCATGGATAAATCTCGAGGGACAATCATTGTTATCATGGATTCACACACAGAACTGATGTCCTCTCTCAATGACTTACAGATTGCTGTCATCTTGCCTGTTCTCCTGTTTCACCTCATCGTGCTGACCCTGGGAGAACTGCTGTTCTGTTTCAACTCATCGTGCTGACCCTGGGAGAACTGCTGTTCTGTTTCAACTCACCGAGCTGACCCTGGGAGAACTGCTGTTCTGTTTCAACTCATCGTGCTGACCCTGGGAGAACTGCTGTTCTGTTTCAACTCATCGTGCTGACCCTGGGAGAACTGCTGTTCTGTTTCAACTCACCGAGCTGACCCTGGGAGAACTGCTGTTCTGTTTCAACTCATCGTGCTGACCCTGGGAGAACTGCTGTTCTGTTTCACCTCATCGTGCTGACCCTGGGAGAACTGCTGTTCTGTTTCACCTCATCGTGCTGACCCTGGGAGAACTGCTGTTCTCCTGTTTCACCTCATCGTGCTGACCCTGGGAGAACTGCTGTTCAGTTTCACCTCATCGTGCTGACCCTGGGAGAACTGCTGTTCTGTTTCAACTCACCGTGCTGACCCTGGGAGAACTGCTGTTCTGTTTCAACTCACCGTGCTGACCCTGGGAGAACTGCAAACTGTTCTTCAGGTTCTGGACCTCTCTGGTCAGGTCGTCCATTATCTTATTAGTTGACTCCAGCAGTATTTGGACTAAACACTTTAAGATATTTTCTTGTTATTGTAAAAACTGCTTTCGTTCATTTAAAAAGACCTGCGATGGAGAGACATTACTGTCCTCATGGTCGTTGTCATGGTAGCAACGTCGGCTACGCTGTTACTCATCGCAGTTCCTGACAGGTCGCAGGGAAGATGGAAACGGCGATGAACGGCATGGCGTAAAAGCAACACAGCTCATCACCCTGAACACACCATCCCCACTGTCAAACATGGTGGTGGCAGCATCATGGTTTGGGCCTGCTTTTCTTCAGCAGGGACAGGGAAGATGGTTAAAATTGATGGGAAGATGGATGGAGCCAAATACAGGACCATTCTGGAAGAAAACTTGATGGAGTCTGCAAAAGACCTGAGACTGGGACGGAGATTTGTCTTCCAACAAGACAATGATCCAAAACATAAAGCAAAATCTACAATGGAATGGTTCAAAAATAAACATATCCAGGTGTTAGAATGGCCAAGTCAAAGTCCAGACCTGAATCCAATCGAGAATCTGTGGAAAGAACTGAAAACTGCTGTTCACAAATGCTCTCCATCCAACCTCACTGAGCTCGAGCAGTTTTGCAAGGAGGAATGGGAAAGAATTTCAGTCTCTCGATGTGCAAAACTGATAGAGACATACCCCAAGTGACTTACAGCTGTAATCGCAGCAAAAGGTGGCGCTACAAAGTATTAACTTAAGGGGGCAGAATAATTTTGCACGCCCAATTTTTCAGTTTTTGATTTGTTAAAAATGTTTGAAATATCCAATAAATGTCGTTCCACTTCATGATTGTGTCCCACTTGTTGTTGATTCTTCACAAAAAAATACAGTTTTATATCTTTATGTTTGAAGCCTGAAATGTGGCAAAAGGTCGCAAAGTTCAAGGGGGCCGAATACTTTCGCAAGGCACTGTATATAGTGCACTACTTTAGACCAGAGCCCTATTTCCTATACATAGTGCACTACTTTAGACCAGAGCCCTATGGCACCCTATTCCCTATATAGTGCACTACTTTAGACCAGAGCCCTGTGGCACCCTATTCCCTATTATAGTGCACAACTTTTTTTTTTACCAGGACCCAGAAGAAGTGCATCTATAAGTTTGTGATTTGAGACAGCCTGTGTTATATACTGATTCCACTAGACAGACAGAAACCATTTGACTGACAGATTGTTCCAAAGGCTAAATCAAGAGGCCTCCGCCAAAATAAGGGTCTGGATTCAATCCGTACCGCTGAAGTTCAAGGTAAAGGTTATTTCAGATTGAGTCTACATACGCAGCACCGTTTACCGTGAATACAGTCGTGGCCAAAAGCTCTGAGAATGACACAAATACTAATTTGTGGAGTACATGCAAATTGCCATCATACAAACTGAGGCAGCAAACTTTGTGAAAATTAATATTTGTGTCATTCTCAAAACTTTTGGCCACGACTGTACAGTCATCGATAACACAAGAGCATTGCCTTTGAACTTCCATCGTGCCGTAGATCAGCGCTACGGATTGAATCCAGCCCTTAGATTGTAAAAACTTAAATTAAATGTGAAAAAAAACCATTCCCTCGGAGCTGAACGTCATGTGTGAAATGTAAAGAACAACGGTTTTTGTATTTTTTTTTTTTACACACTTGATTAAAAACTGTGATTTTTTACAAATAAATCAAAAATGAATAATGTAGTCCATAGTGTGTTTGTGGTGAAGAGGATCATTAAAACAGTGATTTGTTTTGAAATGGCTTCTCTTTCAACTGAACTGTGTCTGGTTGGAACAATCAATATCTCCAATCAGGAACAAGCTAAACTCATGTGAGTCACTGCGTACACTCAGGCCTGTCAGTTACGAACAAATTCTTTATTACAATGACAGCCTAGGAACAGTGGGTTAACTGCCTTGTTCAGGGGGAAAAGGACAGATGTTTACCTTGTCAACTCAGGGATTCGATCTAGCAACCTTTCGGTTACTGGCCCGGTTACTGCTCTAACCACTAGTCCACCTGCCTCCTCCAACCACTAGGCCACCTGCCTCCTCCAACCACTAGGCCACCTGCCTCCTCCAACCACTAGGCCACCTGCCTCCTCCAACCACTAGGCCACCTGCCTCCTCCAACCACTAGGCCACCTGCCTCCTCCAACCACTAGGCCACCTGCCTCCTCCAACCACTAGGCCACCTGCCTCCTCCAACCACTAGGCCACCTGCCTCCTCCAACCACTAGGCCACCTGCCTCCTCCAACCACTAGGCCACCTGCCTCCTCCAACCACTAGGCCACCTGCCTCCTCCAACCACTAGGCCACCTGCCTCCTCCAACCACTAGGCCACCTGCCTCCTCCAACCACTAGGCCACCTGCCTCCTCCAACCACTAGGCCACCTGCCTCCTCCAACCACTAGGCCACCTGCCTCCTCCAACCACTAGGCCACCTGCCTCCTCCAACCACTAGGCCACCTGCCTCCTCCAACCACTAGGCCACCTGCCTCCTCCAACCACTAGGCTACCTGCCTCCTCCAACCACTAGGCTACCTGCCTCCCCCATCCACTAGGCTACCTGCCTCCCCCATCCACTAGGCTACCTGCCTCCCCCATCCACTAGGCTACCTGCCTCCCCCATCCACTAGGCCACCTGCCTCCTTTTTCTTTATCTTTGTAGACGTTTTACCCATTTTGAGTCACACAACATCGTGTGTTCTCTACTCCGACAACTAATCCACAGATAAAAGGGGAAACTGAGTTCGTTTCTAGTGATCTCTCCTCCAGACTTCTTTATATGGAGGTTGGCAACCAACTTTAAGGTGTTTTACCACCACCAACTGGACTGGAGTATTCCCTATATAAATCAAATCAAATCAAATGTATTTATATAGCCCTTCGTACATCAGCTGATATCTCAAAGTGCTGTACAGAAACCCAGCCCAAAACACCAAACAGCAAGCAATGCAGGTGTAGAAGCACGGTGGCTAGGAAAAACTCCCTAGAAAGGCCAATACCTAGGAAGAAACCTAGAGAGGAACCAGGCTATGTGGGGTGGCCAGTCCTCTTCTGGCTGTGCCGGGTGGAGATTATAACAGAACATGGTCAAGATGTTCAATGTTCATAAATGACCAGCATGGTCGAATAATAATAAGGCAGAACAGTTGAAACTAGAGCAGCAGCACAGTCAGGTGGAAGTTGAAACTGGAGCAGCAGCATGGCCAGGTAGACTGGGGACAGCAAGGAGTCATCATGTCAGGTAGTCCTGGGGCATGGTCCTAGGGCTCAGGTCAGTTGAAACTGGAACAGCAGCATGGCCAGGTGGACTGGGGACAGCAAGGAGTCATCATGTCAGGTAGTCCTGGGGCATGGTCCTAGGGCTCAGGTCCTCCGAGAGAGAGAAAGAAAGAGAGAAGGAGAGAATTAGAGAACGCACACTTAGATTCACACAGGACACCGAATAGGACAGGAGAAGTACTCCAGATATAACACACTGACCCCAGCCCCCCGACATATAAACTACTGCAGCATAAATACTGGAGGCTGAGACAGGAGGGGTCAGGAGACACTGTGGCCCCATCCGAGGACACCCCCGGACAGGGCCAAACAGGAAGGATATAACCCCACCCACTTTGCCAAAGCACAGCCCCCACACCACTAGAGGGATATCTTCAACCACCAACTTACCATCCTGAGACAAGGCTGAGTATAGCCCACAAAGATCTCCGCCACGGCACAACCCAAGGGGGGGGGGGGGCGCCAACCCAGACAGGATGACCACAACAGTGAATCAACCCACTCAGGTGACGCACCCCCTCCAGGGACGGCATGAGAGAGCCCCAGCAAGCCAGTGACTCAGCCCCTGTAATAGGGTTAGAGGCAGAGAATCCCAGTGGAAAGAGGGGAACCGGCCAGGCAGAGACAGCAAGGGCGGTTCGTTGCTCCAGAGCCTTTCCGTTCACCTTCCCACTCCTGGGCCAGTAGTAGACTACTTTAGACCAGAGCCCTATTCCCTATATAGTGCACTACTTTAGACCAGAGCCCTATTCCCTATATAGAGCACTACTTTAGACCAGAGCCCTATGGCACCCTATTCCCTATATAGTACACTACTTTAGACCAGGGACCCTATATAGTGCACTACATTAGACCAGAGCCCTATGGTTCCTATGTGCCCTGGTCAGAAGTAGTGCACTATGTAGGGAATAGGGTACCAATGGGGCGTATCCATACAGTACAGGAGGAAGTGAGGTCACAACCAGGAAATACATCCAGTATATGAGGGACTTCGGGCTCATTGAACCTGAGAGACAGGCCGTGTCTGAAATAGCATCCTGTTCACGATACTGGTATCATCACAGCCCTAATTCATAGGGGTCAAATGTCGTGCAATACAGAGCCTTCAGGAAGTATTGAATAGGGTTTGGGGCGTCTCCATACAGGACAGGAGGAAGTGAGGCCTTCAGGAAGTATTGAATAGGGTACCATTTGGGGCGTATCCATACAGTACAGGAGGAAGTGAGGCCTTCAGGAAGTATTGAATAGGGTTTGGGGCGTATCCATACAGGACAGGAGGAAGTGAGGCCTTCAGGAAGTATTGAATAGGGTATCATTTGGGGCGTCTCCATACAGTACAGGAGGAAGTGAGGCCTTCAGGAAGTATTGAATAGGGTTTGGGGCGTATCCATACAGGACAGGAGGAAGTGAGGCCTTCAGGAAGTATTGAATAGGGTATCATTTGGGGCGTCTCCATACAGTACAGGAGGAAGTGAGGCCTTCAGGAAGTATTGACCGTTTAACATTGTGTTACAAAGTGGGATAAAAAAAGAAAATCTATCTACATAAAATACTCTGTCAAAGGGGTATAAAAATATATTGATTAGTTAAGTAGGAACAGTGATGAGGTAGTCAATGCTGAACACTATTATTACAGAGTGAGTCCATGCAACTTGTTAAGCACATTGAACTTAGTTGGGTCATAAAGGGATTGAATAATTGATGCAAGACATTTCAGCTTTTCAATTTTAATTCAATTCATTTGTAAAAAATAACTTTAAAAAATAATTCCACTTTGACATTGTGTGTCAGGTCAGTGACAAATAAAACTAATAAGTAACACATTTAACAAAAATAAATCAGGCTGAAACAGAATGTGTAAACAGGGTGGTGAATACTCTGAAGGCACCGTACAGGGAGCCATTTCAGACATTCAATGTCTGGTCGTCATTTGGCATCAATTCATAACGGCTGATCAGTTACTGAATTTATAGCTTTGTCCGATCCATAAAAAAATTAAACGACAAAATGAAGTCTGTCGTGTTAAAAACATTATTTTTAAAGCTACCGTCGCCAAGCAAACTTGAATCCTGTACAAATGCCAAGTAATTATCTTTAGAACTGAAAACCCGCAGGGGAAATTATAACTCATATTTAATGATAACTAAGAGCAGGTTCCAGCTTAGTCTAAAATACATGATTTTCTGAAACGGGTCAATATTCAGACCCCATGACTTGTTACAACTTTAATCTAAAATTGATTAAATTAATAAATCAGTCTACACACAATATCCCATAATGACAAAGTGGTTTTTAGAACTGTTAAGAAATGCATAAAACGAAAACAGATACCCTATTTACACAAGTATTCAGACACTTTGCTATGAGACTCTAAATTGAGCTCAGGTGCATCCTGTTTCCCATTGATCATCCTTGAGATGTTTCTACAACTTGATTGGACATGATTTGGAAAGACACCGTCTATATAAGATCCCACAGTTGACAGGACATATCAGAACAAAAACCAAGCCATGAGGTCGAAGGAATTGTCCGTAGAGCTCAGAGACAGGATTGTGTCGAGACACAGTGGTGGCAGCATCAAGCTGTGGGGAGGTTTTTCAGCGGCAAGGACTGGGAGACTAGTCAGGATCGAGGGAAAGAACAAAAAGTACAGAGAGATGAAAACCTTCATATCGCTCAGGACCTCAGACTGGGGTGAAGGTTCCCCTTCAAAACAGGACAACGACCCTAAGCAATGACAACACAGGAGAGCTTGAGGGGATCTGCAGAGAGGAAATGGGAGAAACTCCCCAAATACAGGTGTGCCAAGCTCATATAGCATCATACCCAGGAAGACTTGAGGCTGTAATCACTACCAAAAAAGGTACTTCAACAAAGTAGAGGGTCTGAATACTTATGTAAATGTGATATTTAAAAATGTCAAATAAATCAATCCATTTGCAACAAAAACAAAGTCTAAAAACAAGTTTTGCTTTAGTCATTATGAGAAAGGAAAGGGGGGGGGGGAGACACACACACCTAGTCAGTTGTACAATTAGAGATGTGTGGGGTGCTTCCTAAATCGACGGCAACATCATATGTTGATGAGGGGGAAAAAAAAAAAAAAAACACAATTTAATCCATTGTAGAATAAGACTAACAAAATATGGAAAAAGTCAAGGGGTCTGAATACTTTCCTAAAATGCACTGTATGGGGCACGTTTCCTGGGCCTAGATGAAGTCTAGTCTCCTACGCTATTTTCTGGCTAGGACTAGTTTTAACTCTGGGAAACCGAACCATAGCAGGGATCGTCACAATACCACTACGGTGAGAGTACGATACCTGGTATTTCCATGGCAACAAGGAAAACACAAAGCAGACTGAACTATTGCGTCATTAAAATCTACTGGATGTAAAATATTGTCTGTTGTAGGAAAATAAACATGTGATTCTGGTTGACAGCATTAGGACTGTTTACTCTCAGGAAATTAAGTCTGTTTCAGGTTCTTTTCCTTGCCACGATACCTCAGAGTCTTGGGATACTGGTATCGTTACGATCCTAAACCAGTGTTTTTTTTAGGTTTTTATTCAATAGGATTTCATCATGAATTCTGCACCATCGTCTCCAGTTAGTGTTCTTGACACAGAATTATATGACCTCGGTCAGAACAACAAGGCAGTCTCTCTCCTCAGGCTCTAGATCTCAAAATGTACTGCACTATATAAAAGAACAGGGTGCCAATTTGTCAGTAAGGCAGCCAATACGTCCTGCTGGGCCCACGAGCACAGTCTGTCTGGCATTTAACATGTAAGGCACCACAATCAGATCAGAGCAACAGATGTCCTCGTCCAGCCAGACTGAGGAGGATCACAGGCACTGAACACACAGAATCCAACCCTTCACCTGTAGGCATTAGTCGGTTCTCTGGGATACTGTGTAATCCCCAGGTAGAGGCTGCTGCAACAGCTGATGAGATCAGCCTGGTACCAGACAAACCGAGACAGATGTAGCCTGGGAACCAGACAGATCCAGCCTGAGAACCAGACTGTGGTATGGTGACTGTAGGTCAGTTAAGCTGGATGGGAAGGTCCTCTCCGTACTTGCGTAGTAACTTGTTGTGGTTGTGGTTGACAGACCAGAGAGAAGGAAGGTAGCGAGGTGTCATGGTAGACAGGAAGTGTTGCCTCCAGCAGCGTTCCAGCTCCATTAATCCCTTCAGGCCCTGCTCGGCGGTCGCCTTCACCACCTTCAGCCCGTGGGGAACGTAGCTCTCATTGAAGATCCTGGGAGAGGGCAGGGTAATCAAATCAATTTCTTCATTATTAAAACTCAGATACCTGGATACCAAAGAGCAAGAAGAAGCAGGGCAAACGTCCAAGAACTAAACATCTCGATAGGAACCGGCTCAGAGAGGAGGCCCATGCTCGTCAGGTTAACAGAGCAGACCCTCACCTGGTCTCCAGGTCTGCAGCACTCTGAAGTGTCTCAGGAGTCAGCTCCACGTCAGTGTCGTTGAAGAAGCACCTTATGACCTTCTGTAGCTCATCTCTCCTGGCCTCTGGAAGCCCAGCCCCCACGGTGAGCAGGGCTCGGGCTGCAGAACGAACCCTCCTGCGGTCAGAGTCCTCCAGGAGACATACGCCCTCCTCACACCCCTAGGGAGGGGAGGATAAATATCCACACAGTTGAATATCTCAACAATATATTGATACTCTGAGCCAACATGGTTTTAACACTTTTATTTTCATGACTGATTGAAAGTTAGTCTCAACTTCTCTTGTCCCTCTGCAGCAGACAAGGTTTGGAACATAAAATCAATATATCAAATCACAATAAAATGACTAAATATAGAATAGCGATGCATATAAATTCACACAGAATCAGAATACATGACAACGCCTCAGTATGGTGATAATATCCTATGGTGAGGTGCCTCGCAATTCCCAACCCTCTCACACACTTCCCAGCCCTACCTGGGGCGCGCCATACTCATCACTCTCACACACTTCCCAGCCCTACCTGGGGCGCACCATACTCATCACTCTCACACACTTCCCAGCCCTACCTGGGGCGCGCCATACTCATCACTCTCACACACTTCCCAGCCCTACCTGGGGCGCGCCATACTCATCACTCTCACACACTTCCCAGCCCTACCTGGGGCGCGCCATACTCATCAGCCAGCTGCTGCTTCAGGAAGCCGTCGTGCACGTTGGAGGCCGCGTGACAGGAAGTGCACAGCAGCAAGATGTCATGGGAGTTGTGGTCCTTCATCTCCGAGGGGAAGTGACGTTTGTATTCTTGAGGAACGATGTTCTTCCTGTAGGGGGGTAAGATGAGACGGCAACCAGTCGGCCCTCAACGCAGAGGGCAACCAGTCGGCCCTCAACGCAGAGGGCAACCAGTCGGCCCTCAACGCAGAGGGCAACCAGTCGGCCCTCAACGCAGAGGGCAACCAGTCGGCCCTCAACGCAGAGGGGAACAAGTTCACACTACAGGCCCTCAACGCAGAGGGGAACCAGTCGGCCCTCAACGCAGAGGGAACTACCACCGCTAAATAGTCACGTCCACTTCCTACCCCACTAGGATGGACTGTCATGGCTGCAACATAAAGGTCTTCTTTGGCCAAGTCCCGATTCTCCACCTTTAACGACGGTGGGAACTCCTCCAGCTAATGCCTAAACCAATCCCATCATCGCAACTTCACCACGGGGATGGTGCAAGTACACTGAGAAAAGGGTGGTGAATCGGGACAAACCTCTTATTAGTTATATTAACAATGTCTAACCCACCTGATACGAGGCCCCGTCCCGCCTGATACGAGGCCCCGTCCCGCCTGATACGAGGCCCCGTCCCGCCTGATACGAGGCCCCGTCCCGCCTGATACGAGGCCCCGTCCCGCCTGATACGAGGCCCCGTCCCGCCTGATACGAGGCCCCGTCCCGCCTGATACGAGGCCCCGTCCCGCCTGATACGAGGCCCCGTCCCGCCTGATACGAGGCCCCGTCCCGCCTGATACGAGGCCCCGTCCCGCCTGATACGAGGCCCCGTCCCGCCTGATACGAGGCCCCGTCCCGCCTGATACGAGGCCCCGTCCCGCCTGATACGAGGCCCCGTCCCGCCTGATACGAGACAGGTTCTCCTCACCTGATATAAGAGTTGTTCTTGCCACACACCACACACAGGTTCTCCTTGGCAGTCAGGTAGTAGTCTTGCTGGGAGTCTGGACGTCCAGAAGGCTCAAACAGCAGACGCACGATGAAGGGCTCCTCACTCTGCACCACTAGAGGAAGACAGGAGAAGAGTCAACTTGAACTGAAATTGGCCCACGTGGATAGGGGGCCTAAATTTAAATGTTTCTCACAGAATAAATATGAAAAGTATGAACATAAAAATGTAAAGGGAAAAGTTTGGAACTTAGGGGAAAATTATATGACCAAAAGGTGAGAACAGTTTACACGACAAGACAATATAATCATTACACTTCTGATTTTAGCCTGACCTGATGCGTTACTGGACAGCCTGACCTGATGCGTTACTGGACAGCCTGACCTGATGCGTTACTGGACAGCCTGACCTGATGCGTTACTGGACAGCCTGACCTGATGCGTTACTGGACAGCCTGACCTGATGCGTTACTGGACAGCCTGACCTGATGCGTTACTGGACAGCCTGACCTGATGCGTTACTGGACAGCCTGACCTGATGCGTTACTGGACAGCCTGACCTGATGCGTTACTGGACAGCCTGACCTGATGCGTTACTGGACAGCCTGACCTGATGCGTTACTGGACAGCCTGACCTGATGCGTTACTGGACAGCCTGACCTGATGTGTTACTGGACAGCCTGACCTGATGTGTTACTGGACAGCCTGACCTGATGCGTTACTGGACAGCCTGACCTGATGTGTTACTGGACAGCCTGACCTGATGTGTTACTGGACAGCCTGACCTGATGTGTTACTGGACAGCCTGACCTGATGTGTTACTGGACAGCCTGACCTGATGCATTACTGGACAGCCACTACGTTCCAACTTTAGGAGCTTATTAGTGCCCAAATGAGCCATTTTCAACCTGTGTACAAGTGTAAGAGGCTACCTGCTCATTTTACAGTATGAACCCACCAATACTACAACGGTCCCATTGACTGTACATATGAAACCACGGTCAGTGTTGGCACTGCCAGCAGGGTAAAAGGCGGTGTATGTCTACCTCCTAATCCTTTATCCAGGTACCACTGGGCCTTCTTCTTGTCGCAGGTACAGAGGGGTTGTCCATCCGGGGCATAGAGGAAGCAGTTGTCATAAAGAGGAGACTTCCTGCAACACGCAGAGCGAACAGAACCTCAGGGGATCAGACTAGTGACTAACACAGGAAAATGTAATGAACCAGTCTAAAATGAAGGCCAGAATCACACTACTTTTACACCAAAGGTTTACCCAAATGTGGGTGATGATTGTTACTATGAAAGGCAGGCAAATTGTTCGGTATTACGACCCTGAAAACTGGCATTTTGCAGAGATCAGTAACAAATGTCTGCTCCATGGGCTTGTGCTTTGGAAGATCCCTGATCCCTGGACAGACAAACCACCACTAACCTAGCAGCGTAGCCCACGCCGAGCGGTTTTCTCTTGTTGTTCCTTCTGGGGTCTGGTACTTGCTGGTCCCCAGGGCTTTCCAAAGTAGGCTGCTGCCGCTTCTTACTCTTCCTCTTACCGTCCTCTCCCTCTCCTCCACCCCTCTCCCTGAAGGGTGTGTCTACCAGGCCCTGGCAGCGATTGGCCAGCTGGGTATAGCCACTCCCACTGTCAGGTGAGGGCGTGGTGTCTGAGTTGAGGCCCAGCAGGTGGATGAACAGGGCGATGGATACCTGGGCGTCTCGGGCTGCGTAAGTTATCTTGGGGTCACAAGACAGAGAGATTGGGGTTAAAATCAGAGACAACGTGTTTGATCCCTGAGCAAATAAAAGAAACGTCAGAGGATCGCACATCTTCACAACATAGTAGTTCCTTATATTTGGGATGCAAGGAGATTTGTCGATCAGTTATTCGTCGCAGTCCGACTGCACTGTAGTTGATCTCAAACAGTAACGATCTTTCCATACCACAAGATCCCTGTATTAATTAGCACCAGTAGTGTAGTTTACCTGTTCTAGGATCAGCCACTATGGATCCATCCTGTATTAATTAGCACCAGTAGTGTAGTTTACCTGTTCTGGGGTCAGCTGGTCAGCCTCCCAGTTACTGCATCGTAGAGCCAAGGATTTATCCAGAGACACATTGAGCAGGTCAGCAGCCAGAGACTTGAGGCTCAAACCATTGTTCAGCACTACCTTCCTGCACAGAAAAACACAGGTTCAGAACCACAGTTGAAGTGGGAAGTTTACATTCACTTAAGTTGGAGTTATTAAAACTCATTTTTCAACCACTCCACAAATTTCTAGTTAAACTATAGTTTTGTCAAGTCGGTTAGGACATCTACTTTGTGCATGACACTAGTAAAGTTTTCCAACAATAGTTTACAGACAGATTTCTTTATCACAATTCCAGTGGGTCAGAAGTTTACATACACTAAGTTGACTGTGCCTTTATTTCTTTGGATATTTCGATGATGTCAATCGGAGGCACTGAGTTTGAAGGTAAGCCTTGAAATACATCCACAGGTACACCTCCAATTTACTCAAATGATGTCAATTAGCCTATCAGAAGCTTCTAAAGCCATGACATTTAAAATTACTTGTCATACACAAATTAGATGTCCTAACTCACTTGCCAAAACTATAGTTTATTAACAAGAAAGTTGTGGAGTGGTTGAAAAACTAGTTTTAATGACTCCAACCTAAGTATGTAAACTTCCGACTTCAACTGTAGATCTTCTGCACATTCTGTCAGACCTGAGCCAATTAAGGAAAGCTGTGACTATGTACAGACTCAGTGAGCATAGCCTTGCTATTTGAGAAAGGCCGCCTGTAGGCAGACATGGCTCTCAAGAGAAGACAGGCTATGTGCTCACTGCCCACAAAATGAGGTGGAAACTGAGCTGTACTTCCTAACCTCCTGCCCAATGTATGACCATATTAGAGACACATATTTCCCTCAGATTACACAAATCCACACAAAGAATTTCAAAAACTAATCAAATTTTTGTTTCAACTCCCATATCTATAGAGTGAAATACCACAGTGTGCCATGTTTTCATTTTTAATTTTTAATATGAATTATTATCCATTTCACTTGCTTTGGCAATGTTTCCCATGCCAATAAAGCCCCTTGAATTGAGAGAGAATCTGGAGGGTAAACGGTTGATCAAAACAGAATCTCGTGATGCCTTTGTTCTTTAGGAGGTACATATTTCGTATTGTAGATAGAACCTACAATCTATCAATGTAATTGTGTGTATAATTTCCAATCCCCCCGTATATTTAAAAAAATATATATATATTTTCCTTTATATTGTCCCTTAACCTTAACACCCCTCGACTAATTGGAGTAAACTAATGGACAACAGATACACTTCTACTTCCAGTTTCCACATTTCACAGACACGGTATATTTTACATTAGTCATCTATGTTATTTGTATTTAGTCCCAACCTTCAGCTCCACTCAGACCCGCCATCTCTGAAAATTCATTTCTATTTGCCATATATTTCAACTGTGCTGTAATGTTTAAGAAAAAAAAGAAGTCTAAAACCTTTATATTCTCATAGTTTCTACAGATTGTAAATTAAAAAAGATTAAAATTTGTACTCAGTTGTATTATATAAAAGATGGGCTTTTGTTGATAGTCAATCTCTATTAGTACCTTTGTCGTAGTGCGAGATATCTCAGGTCCACGGTACTCCCCAGAGACAGACCGTAGTCTCGGGTCAGACGTTTCCCGTCCTCATAACAGCCCACGCCCACCTTCAGGACATGGGGGTCCCGGAGGACCTATATAATAATACAACAGAATATATGCCATCCACCCATAATTGTAATATTGGTGTCCCCAGTGGGAATCGAACCCACTATACTGGCATTAAAAAGCATAATTCTCTACCAACTGAGCCACAGAGGACCATATACCTCCTTCAAGCTCAGGGGAAAGTCCTGCTGGCTTCCTCGGAGCAGCTGTAGCCTCACCACCACACACAGGCCAGAGTAGGAAGTCATCTGGAGGAGGGAGACAGCTGACGACTTACCATTCACTGACACCTGGGGAGGGAGAGGAAGGTGGATGAGGAGGGAGACGGCTGACCCTTCACTGACACCTGGGGAGGGAGAGGAAGGTGGATGAGGAGGGAGACGGCTGACGCTTCACTGACACCTGGGGAGGGAGAGGAAGGAGGATGAGGAGGGAGACGGCTGACCCTTCACTGACACCTGGGAAGGAGGGGAATACGGAGAGGGTGGATGAGGGAGACTACGACAGGAAATAGACTTTTTACATGCAAAATGAACTCGTACGCCCAGGCCCTTACCCATTCGCAGTCCAGCCCGAGGACGGGGTAGACTGATAGCTCCTTTTGCAGCGACGGCCACAGCTGCTCCCAATCCTCCTCAGAGCTCACCATCACAGACTGCACTGCCCAGAGCTGGTCAGCAGGGGGCAGTGAAACAGGCAGGAGGAGGTCCAGGCTCTGACCAGGGGTTAGCTGGGACTCGACTGGCTCCACAACCACAGGCTCTGCTTTCACAGGACCCAGCTGTTCCACTGATACGGGACCAGTGCTGACGCCTATCTGACCCGGAGCTAGACGCTTCTTCTTTGTCCTCAGGGTTGGCTGTCGCCATAGTAACAGGCCTCCCAAGGTCACCCCCAACAGGGTGACCACCGTAGCCATCAGGGCATTAAATCTAGTAGCCATCTTGGGTTTCAGAGGTGCCGATTTGGTTAGAGCTGGTTGGTTGTGTGGTGTGTAGAGGGGTGTAGGTAGACCTTCACAGATCGAATTGAAGTTTGTTCAGAGATACTGGTGATGTCAGCATTGGGGAACAGCAAGATTTGTCCTGTCCAACGTCGGCGCCTGTGAAGAGAAATGACTATTGGTTAGTAGAAGACAACTATCCCCTGGGAAATAATCTGCTATAGTCAAATGTCAACATCACACTACAGGGCAACTCAATCTGCTATAGTCACATGTCCTGTAGTGTGATGTTGACATGTGACTATAGCAGATGGAGTTGTCCTGTAGTGTGATGTTGACAACTCCATCTGCTATAGTCACATGTCAGCATCACACTACAGGACAACTCAATCTGCTATAGTCACATGTCAACATCACACTACAGACCAACTCAATCTGCTATAGTCACATGTCAACATCACACTACAGGACAACTCAATCTGCTATAGTCACATGTCAACATCACACTACAGGAAAACTCAATCTGCTATAGTCACATGTCAACATCACACTACAGGACAACTCAATCTGCTATAGTCACATGTCAACATCACACTACAGACCAACTCCATCTGCTATAGTCACATGTCAACACATGAATATCTGGCATCTTTGTGGGAAGTTGATGTTGCAGAGATTCCTGGAGTGATTGATGCTCGTCGGATGAATCATGTGAATAATGAAAAAGTCAAGAGTATCTGTTCTTTTGTTGATATGGAGTCTCTCCCTAGTCAAGTGCAGTTGGGATAATATCAACTACAGAGTCAGAGCATTTGTTCCAAGACCAAAACAGTTTGATCAAGGGAGGGAGAAGCAGAGATGTCCAAGTTGTAGAAAAGATCATGATGCGTTTGTTTGTTTTTTTTAAGTGAAGAAAATGTGACATGTTCCAACTGTGGTAGGAACCATGAAGCCACATCTTTGGAAATGCCCAGCAAGGGTGAACGAGAACGAGGAGGCCAAAGTCAGGGCTGTCCAGAGCATTTCATATGAAACACCTGTTAAAAGGGTTGAGGGTTTGAATGGCGGTCCTTAAGCAGGGCCGGCCCTTCCGTTAGGCAAGATTAGGCCACAATTCCATCTACTGAAAGAGCCACAAGATGGAGTTTCAACATTTCATTACTACAAAATCCTACATTCTGTGCTTAATTTGAAGTTTAACTAATTAAATTTCATATGATCTATTCATTTAAAAAAAAATGTTGATGCCCCCCAGATTCTATAGGATGCCACCAAAGCTTTTATAAAAAAGAATTAAACAGCATTTGTATCTTGGTTGAAGAAAACAAGCAAAAACAATTAAAGATGCCAGAATTGGAAATGTTAACTGCATTAGAGTTTAACTAAACTCTTTTCAGACACACTTCACACCACTTCAATACGGCAGGGTAGCAGGGTAGCCTAGTGGTTAGAGCGTTGGACTAGTAACCGGAAGGTTGCAAGTTCGAATCCCCGAGCTGACAAGGTACAAATCTGCCGTTCTGCCCCTGAACAGGCAGTTAACCCACTGTTCCTAGGCCGTCATTGAAAATAAGAATTTGTTCTTAACTGACTTGCCTGGTTAAATAAAGGTAAAGTAAAAAAATATAAAAAAATACCAAAATGACGAAGCAGGTTAGGAGACTGAGGTTAAAGGTTAGGACAAGGAAAGCAGTTTGTTGGAGCCAAGCGGTGTCAAGAGGAAGGCCTCAGGTCAAAACCCACGGTCTGGTCCTTGATATCGCCTCAGGTCAAAACCCACAGTCTGGTCCTTGATATCGCCTCAGGTCAAAACCCACGGTCTGGTCCTTGATATCGCCTCAGGTCAAAACACACGGTCTGGTCCTTGATATCGCCTCAGGTCAAAACCCACGGTCTGGTCCTTGATATCGCCTCAGGTCAAAACCCACGGTCTGGTCCTTGATATCGCCTCAGGTCAAAACCCACGGTCTGGTCCTTGATATCGCCTCAGGTCAAAACCCACAGTCTGGTCCTTGATATCGCCTCAGGTCAAAACCCACAGTCTGGTCCTTGATATCGCCTCAGGTCAAAACCCACGGTCTGGTCCTTGATATCGCCTCAGGTCAAAACCCACGGTCTGGTCCTTGATATCGCCTCAGGTCAAAACCCACAGTCTGGTCCTTGATATCGCCTCAGGTCAAAACCCACAGTCTGGTCCTTGATATCACCTCAGGTCAAAACCCACAGTCTGGTCCTTGATATCGCCTCAGGTCAAAACCCACAGTCTGGTCCTTGATATCACCTCAGGTCAAAACCCACAGTCTGGTCCTTGATATCACCTCAGGTCAAAACCCACAGTCTGGTCCTTGATATCACCTCAGGTCAAAACCCACAGTCTGGTCCTTGATATCACCTCAGGTCAAAACCCACAGTCTGGTCCTTGATATCGCCTCAGGTCAAAACCCACAGTCTGGTCCTTGATATCGCCTCAGGTCAAAACCCAGTCTGGTCCTTGATATCACCTCAGGTCAAAACCCACAGTCTGGTCCTTGATATCACCTCAGGTCAAAACCCACAGTCTGGTCCTTGATATCGCCTCAGGTCAAAACCCAGTCTGGTCCTTGATATCGCCTCAGGTCAAAACCCAGTCTGGTCCTTGATATCACCTCAGGTCAAAACCCAGTCTGGTCCTTGATATCTGGCATCCTTGGGACATCAACTCTGATGTTACCCCATTGAAGTTGACATTTTGTACTGGTTAAGGTAAGGGTTAAGGACACCGTGCGCTAGTTAACTCGCTAATTAAGGACACCGTGCGCTAGTTAACTAGGTAGTTATTAACAAGTACATGGTGTCGCTCCTGCCCTCACCCTCGTTGGGGGAAACCAGTGGCCGACAGACCGGGGACGAAGGACACGGTGTAGATGCCGTTGTTGCCCCAGTCCTTTGATAATATTTATCAAGGGTTTTCTATGTTGAGATGTGTTGTCTGCGCTGTAAACTGAGCGATTAGTAGATTGTTTTCTACACTGTGTTCATACAAAAAATATATATATAATTAACGGGGGCTGTCATGTAATACCAGACTGCACTGAGCCTCACCTCCCCCAGTTTAAACACTATCAAGTGGGGTTCCTGCAGATGTGTGAACGCCCTGAATTTCAGCCTTCTGTTTTTAATGCTTATTTGATAGTAAATGACACATTCAACCCGGCGACTGGTTAGTGTTTCTAGAGATGATGGAAATGCCTCTGTTGATAAATGCTTTTGATGGTGAATCCGACCCTTGGGACTGCAAACAGCAGGGTATATAATAGCGGAGACAACATTGTGTAATTCACTGTCGTTTACAAGTGTAGCTAGTTAGCTGGTACAAACTAGTCCGGTCGCTGGACAAGTTTGATTAACAGCTACCGGTACTAATAAGCGTTGCTAAAATAAATCCGGATGTTTCTAAAGACTGGATGACTGATGTCGCTAGATAATGAAGTGTGTCAGTCAGCTAACCTATTAGCTAATGTGGTTTCCACAATTATAAACGAGTTAGTCAGAGACCTAATCTAAATGTAAAATAGCAATTAGTTTGTCATGTTGCGGTGGTTGTCACAAACTAACAGGAGCGTGCGAGACAGGAGCATGCGAGACCTTTTCATAGTGAAGCTTAGCTTGCTAACGTTAAACTACTGTACTAACTAGCACAGACAACCTTAGGTGAATCTACTAGACAAGATACATCAGTTACCAACTTTAATGTCCTTCTCTGGACTGACATTTGATGCTTGTTTATTTACGTTCACCTACCTTCAGTGTTTCACGTCCGCACCATAACGCAGCGCTGCCTTCCTGCACATGGCCACTGGTTTGTGGTGGTGTTGAGGTTCTTCTTCCGGGTCCATTTATTATGACGGACACATTATCCATGACATTATCCAGATAATGTAGTGACCGTTCTAACAACCAAAATAAACGTCTTCGAAAATAGAAGCCATTTGGGAGGAGCAAAAATCAGGTGGAACCCATTCTAGCCAATCAGAGGGCAGATATCACTGAACAACAGGCACAACTGTTTCCACTAGTTACCACAGCCACAAAGACGACAGTCTACATCGTAGGAATTCATGAAAACTAAAATTCGCTTTGTGGTTTTCATTTAAGGTTAGGGATAAGTTTAACACTGTGGTTAAGGTTTCACATCACATTTTATGAAGATAAATTGTAGAAATTGGTGGGGTTAATGACTTTGTGGCTGTGCGAACTAGTGACGACCAACTCCAATATATCATACTTATATCAGTAACATAACAACCTAATAATTACGAAACTTATATTCGATCAAAAGAGCCACACGTAGAAAATATGCCATACATTAAAAAAACAACAACAACAACAACAACAATAATAATGGACCCCCCATGGACCTCCATGCGAAAAAACGGCACCTGCTGGAGAAGACAGATGTTGGTCCCAGTTATCCCTCTCGCTTCCATGTGATGGACAAGGGGACGTTGTCATGACAACGGCCCCACGCAGTCAGAGGAGGTGAGGAACAGAATAACACATATCTTAGAGATTTTCCAGTTGTTCTGAAAGTAGCATTCAAGTGCCCAAACAGGTCCCTGAAAATGGTGTACTACGTCATATGTGTGCAGATATGTGCAGGACGTCAATGATCTCTCTCTCTGCTGTGTGCGAGTCTTGCTAATGCTAGCTGTCAATCAAATGGCTAGGGGCCGAAGGCCATTGGCTGGACCTCAAATTGCTCGGTGGGTGCTGGCCAATGTGTCAAAAATGTCGGAACATGACACTGCACAGCTTCCAGAAAAGTCGATTTCAAGGCTAATTTAGGTAAACAGTAATTCTGCTCATAGATTATGTATGAACATCCAGCCCAAAGCAGGAGGTTTAAAAAATACATCTTACACAATTACCTACATGGCATCAAATTGACTTGGAAGTCAGAAAAATATGAACACATGGCAATTTCCAATTGATTACTTTCATGTTTCATGAAGACTTGAATTAATAACTGTCTTCTGGAAGAAAAAAAACTCCTATTACAAATACCTGTTAATCTCACTTAATTTAGCAGTGTGCAGGTAAAGTTACTTTTTAAAATATATGTAAATCACTAGTAGCAGAGTCAAAGAAAGGCATCGTGAACACAGTGAACACACAGAACACACGGAACACAGGGAACTCACGGAACACAGGGAACTCACGGAACACAGGGAACTCACGGAACTCACGGAACACAGGGAACTCACGGAACACACGGAACTCACAGAACACACGGAACACAGGGAACTCACGGAACACACAGAACACACGGAACACAGGGAACTCACGGAACACACAGAACACACGGAACACAGGGAACTCACGGAACACAGGGAACACAGGGAACTCACGGAACACACCGAACACAGGGAACTCACGGAACACAGGGAACTCACGGAACACAGGGAACTCACGGAACACAGGGAACTCATGGAACACAGGGAACTCATGGAACACAGGGAACTCACGGAACACAGGGAACTCACAGAACACACGGAACACACAGAACTAACGTAACACACAGAACACACGGAACTCACAGAACATACGGAACACAGGGAACACACAGAACACAGGGAACACACGGAACACAGGGAACTCACGGAACACAGGGAACACACGGAACACAGGGAACACACGGAACACAGGGAACTCACGGAATACAGGGAACACACAGAACACACGGAACACAGGGAACACACGGAACATAGGGAACTCACGGAACACACAGAACACAGGGAACACAGGGAACTCAGGGAACACACGGAATACAGGGAACACAGGGAACACACGGAACACAGGGAACACACGGAACTCACGGAATACAGGGAACACAGGGAACTCACGGAACACACGGAACACAGGGAACACACGGAACTCACGGAACACAGGGAACTCACGGAACACACAGAACACAGGGAACACACGGAACACAGGGAACACACGGAACACAGGGAACTCACGGAACACAGGGAACTCACGTTACTCACGGAATACAGGGAACACAGGGAACTCACGGAACACACGGAACACAGGGAACACACGGAATACAGGGAACTCACGTAACACAGGGAACTCACGGAACACACGGAACACAGGGAACTCACGGAACACACGGAACTCACGGAACACAGGGAACTAACTCACGGAACACAGGGAACTCACGGAACACAGGGAACACGGGGAACTCACGGAACACAGGGAACTCACGGAACACAGGGAACACGGGGAACTCAGGGAACACAGGGAACTCACGGAACACAGGGAACACAGGGAACTCACGGAACACAGGGAACTCACGGAACACAGGGAACTCAGGGAACACAGGGAACTCACGGAACTCATAAACACCCAGAAGCTTGTTTTTCTTCTTCCACCATCAATTTATTACATATTTTTAGCTTAAATTGTTCTGGAAAGAAGTGGAATAAACTAATGAAATCAGAGAACACTTGATCAGAGACCAGATCATATTCACTAGATCAGAGAACTGATCATATTCACTAGATCAGAGAACTGATCAGAGACCAGATCATGTTCACGAGATCAGAGAACTTATCGTATTCACAGGCTTGATAAAACTGGTTTGATTAAAAAGGCCTGATAAAACAAGTATGTCAGACCAGAGTGAGGGACAGAGTGTACATCCCAAATGGCTCCCTATTCCCTATATAGTGCACTACTATAGACCAGAGCCCTATGGCACCCTATTCCCTATATAGTGCATTTCTCCTGGTCAAAAGTAGTGCACTATATACAGTGCCTTTGGAAAGTAGTCAGACCCCTGGACTTTTCTCACATTTTGTTACGTTACAGCCTTATTCTACAATGTATTAAATACAACAACAAATCCACATCTATCTACACACAATACCCCATAATGACATCACAATACCCCATAATGACATCACAATACCCCATAATGACAAAGTGAAAACAACAGAAATAGCTTATTTACATAAGTATTCAGACCCTTTGCTGTGAGACTCGAAACTGAGTTCAGGTGAATCCTGTTTCCATTGATCATCCTTGAGATGTTTCTACAACTTGATTGGAGTTCACCTGTGGTAAATTCAATTGATTGGACATGATTTGGAAAGACACACACCTTTCTATATAAGGTCCCAAGGCTGACAGGGCATGTCAGAGCAAAAACCAAGCAATGAGGTCGAAGGAATTGTCCGTAGAGCGCCGAGACAGGATTGTGTCGAGGCACAGATCTGGGGAAGGGTACCAAAAAATGTCTGCAGCATTGAAGGTCCTCAAGAACATAGTGGCCTCCATCATTCTTAAATGGAAGAAGTTTGGAACCACCAAGACTCTTCCTAGAGCTGGCCGTCCGGCCAAACTGAGCAATCTGAAGAGAAGGGCCTTGGTCAGGGAGGTTACCAAGAATCCGATGGTCAGTGAAAGAGCTCCAGAGTTCCTCTGTGGAGATTGGAGATCCTTCCACAAGGACAACCATCTCTGCAGCACTCCACCAATCAGGCCTTATGGTAGAGTGGCCAGACAGAAGCCACTCCTCAGTAAAAGGCACATGGCAGCCCACTTGGAGTTGGTCAAAAGGCAGCTAAAGACTCTCAGACCGAGAAACACGGTTCCCTGGTCTGATGAAACCAAGATTGAACTCTTTGGCCTGAATGCCAAGCCTCACGTCTGGAGGAAACCTGGCACCATCCCTATGGTGAAGCATGGTGGTGGCAGCATCCTGCTGTGGGGATGTTTTTCAGCTGCAGGGACTGGGAGATTAGTCAGGATCGAGGGAAAGATGAACAGAGAAAAGTACAGAGAGATCCTTGATGAAAACCTGCTCCATAGCGCTCAGGACCTCAGACTGGGGTGAAAGTTCACCTTCCAACAGGATAATGACCCTAAGCACACAGACAAGACAATGCAGGAGAGGCTTCAGGACAAGTTTCTGAATGTCCTTGAGGGGCTCAGCCAGAGCCCGGACTTGAACCAGATCGAACATCTCTGGAGAGACCTGAAAACAGCTGTGCAGTGACGCTCCCCATCCAACCTGACAGAGCTTGAGAGGATCTGTACAGAAGAACAGGAGAAACTCCCCAAATACAGGTACGGCAAACTTGTAGCATCCTACCCAAGAAGACCTGAGGCTGTAATCGCTGCCAAAGGTGCATCAACAAAGTACTGAGTAAAGGGTCTGAATACTTATGTAAATGTGATAACCACTAGGCTACCTGCCTCCTCTAACCACTAGGCTACCTGCCTCCTCTAACCACTAGGCTACCTGCCTCCTCTAACCACTAGGCTACCTGCCTCCTCTAACCACTAGGCTACCTGCCGCCCTAAATTGAATCAATTGTAGAATAAGGCTGAAACGTAACAACATGGGGGAAAAAGTTAAGGGGTCTGAGTACTTTCCAAATGCACTGTACACACACTACCGCTCCTTACTCCTGGTCAAAAGTAGTGCACTATGTAGGGAATAGTGTTCCATTTAGGACTCAAACCAGAGAAAGAGAAACAGGTTCACTGTCTCTTTCCACTGCAAACAGCTGGACTCACTGTCAGGCCCCCCGTCAGATTAAAGAGGTCAGGCCAGATTAGAGGTCAGGCCCCCCGTCAGATTAAAGAGTTCAGGCCCCCCGTCAGATTAAAGAGGTCAGGCCTGCCAGATTAAAGAGGTCAGGCCCCCCGCCAGATTAAAGAGGTCAGGCCCCCCGCCAGATTAAAGAGGTCAGCCCCTGTCCGTCCGTCCGGTTAAAGAGGTCAGGCCCCCCGCCAGATTAAAGAGATCAGGCCCCCCGCCAGATTAGAGATCAGGACCACCATCAGATTAAAGAGGTCAGGCCCCCCCGCCAGATTAGAGGTCAGGACCACCGCCAGATTAGAGGTCAGGACCACCGTCAGATTAAAGAGGTCAGGCCCCCCGTCAGATTAAAGAGGTCAGGCCCCCTGCCAGATTAAAGAGGTCAGCCCCCGTCCGTCCGTCCGGTTAAAGAGGTCAGGCCCCCCGCCAGATTAAAGAGGTCAGGCCCCCCGCCAGATTAGAGGTCAGGACCACCGTCAGATTAAAGAGGTCAGGCCCCCCCCGCCAGATTAGAGGTCAGGACCACCGTCAGATTAAAGAGGTCAGGCCCCCCCATCAGATTAAAGAGGTCAGGCCCGTCCGTCCGGTCAGATTAAAGAGGTCAGGCCCCCCGTCAGATTAAAAAGGTCAGGCCCCCCCATCAGATTAAAGAGGTCAGGCCCCTCCATCAGATCAAAGAGGTCAGGCCCCTCCATCAGATCAAAGAGGTCAGGCCCCCCGTCAGATCATTGAGGTCAGGACACCCTGTCCTTCTGACACCGATAGGGTTGCATGTTTCCCGCTAACTCTACCAAAAGGTTTTCCAGAATTCCTGGGAATTTGTGTAAAGTTACTGGAATTTTGCACCCCCACAGATATCAGTTATGGCGAAAACATACATTACCCACAGCCATGAACTGATGACCATCATTCACTAAAGCCCTGAAGTGATGAACTACTGTACTATAGTGCCTTGTGCAAATAATATGGGGAAATCAATCATTTTTATTTAAAAAATAATATCATTGAAGGATAAATAAAATTGGGAGATGACACTGTCCTTAGTGTCAAAATACAACAACAAAGTACGAACATTACCACAAAAAAATTAAAAGAATGACAATGAAGATGGAAGTCAAATGTAGTTAAGTCCTAACGAATAGTACTATCGAGTACTAGATGAGTACTAATTACTAGTACTATCGAGTACTAGACTAGTACTATCATAGTAAGGAGACTTGAGAGGGCAGATCAGTGGTAGCAGAGGCAGCCTGGGGGTGTATTCATTAGTCGCACACCGTAGCAAAACGTTACGCAATGGGAAACAAGGGTTTCTATTTGGAAAATTCAAGTAGGTCCCTCACCCCGTTTGGTTCTTAACGAATACACCCCCAGGGTACCCCATACTGCCGACCACACTGCTGCCCGCTGGAACCACATCGATTGTTTCTGCAATGATGATTGAACTATTTACAGTGAGAAGAACATCCAATCACAGGATGCAAACAGCGAACGGCAAAATGAGACAGAATACTAAATAAAACACCAGCTGTCCTTTCAACATGTTCTCTCTTCAAGTCATCACAGAAATCAGTTGCCGTGAGCTGTGTACACTAATATATTCTTAATAGATATAGATTTGTAATACATGATAGTTTCTTGTATACAGGTTGCACATCCCCTCATTGTAGCTAGCTATCCTCTGTGCCCTTGGCAGAGATTACTTTACAACTCTTCTGTTAGATTTCCAAAGCTATTTTTTAAAATATACCTTAATGCATAAAAATAAATATTTTGGCATTCTCTCACTTTTTCTGATTTTTTAAAAATGTTTTTTAGATGAGAACCTCTGGTCTGGAAGCTCAGTTCTCTTTCAGTGCTGCAGTCCTTCTGCCTGACAGGTGGTCGGGAGAGCAGATCATACTCCAGCCACCTGGGGGCGCTGTGAGCTGGACCAGGAGAGGGAGGAAGGGGTAGCAACCCCTGGTAAAGTTGTTTGAGTGTGTCTCGAGAGCTGGGAGGGCTCGGGTCGGGGTTGGGGCTGGGGTTGGGGCTGGGTTGGGGTCGGGGCTCGGGTCAGGGTTGGGTTGGGGTCGGGGCTGGGGTTGGGGCTAGGGTCGGGGTTGGGGTTGGGGCTGGGGTCGGGGCTGGGGTCGGGGCTGGGGTCGGGTCGGGGTTGGGGCTCGGGTCGGGGTCGGGGCTGGGGTTGGGGCTCGGGTCGGGGCTGGGGTTGGTGTTGGGGCTCGGGTCGGGGTTGGGGCTAGGGTCGGTGTTGGGGCTAGGGTCGGTGTTGGGGTTGGGGTCGGTGTTGGGGCTCGGGTCGGGGTTGGGGGTCGGGGGTTGGGGTCGGGGTTGGGGCTCGGGTCGGGGTTGGGAGTCGGGGCTGTGTGTTCTCAGATCCACCACTCCACAGGGTCATCATGTCCACTTCCACGTCATCCAAAGCAACAACACAACTAAACCCACAATACAAATGAAATGTCTGGTAAGCAGCGGCAGCACCTCCATACCTCCAACTCTCCTTCCTGTCCTACTGTTTCCATCCTTCATCCACCCACCCATCCATCTCCTCCACTCAGGTCCTCCACTAAGCCAATCCAGGCAGATGTAGAGACTGAGAGAAAGGCTAGTCTGCTCCTCTTCCGTCCCTCACCAACCTGCAAATTCATTAAAAAAGTATCCTCTCCCCCATCATCACCACCTCCTCCTCAGTCCCAGTCCACCACCTCCTCCTCCCAGCTTCTCAGTCTCTAGAGTTGGATCTCAAAGGTCTTGTGCAGCTCGGAGGAGAAGGGGTTAGTGGGCGATGGCGTGGTGCGCTGGCGGGAGTGGGTCTCCAGGGCGGCCCACTTGGCCTCGAAGGGATCGGCCGTCGCCAGGGGTTGCGGGGGAAGGGGAGGGGCCGGGGAGGACGGAGGGGGCAGGGAGGGAGGGGCCCAGCTGTCGGCCCCACCCCCGTTGAAGGCTACACTCCCATTGGGTGCCTGGAAGGGAAGGGGCTGCTGGTGGGGGTTGCTGAAGGGGATACACACAGTGTGCTGATCAGGGTCATACTGGGGGGTGGGGTACGCCTGGGGCTGAGTGGCTGAACCAAACACATTGGCCACCATCTGAGAGGGTGTGATGCCCATCACGGGCACACTGGGATGGGCATAGGGCAGCCCGTTGGACATGGGGTAGGAGGCTGGGGCCTGGGTGTGGTAGGCAGGTTGGCGAGGGGCCAGCATGGGAATCGCAGGGGGCAGGGAGGACATGAAGGCCACAGGGGCAACTGCCTGGGTTGGGGGGGTAGAGAAGGGCTGGTTAGGGGCTAGTGTGGCAGGGAAGGCCTTGTTAGGGGGTAGGGTAGCAGGGAAGGCCTGGTTAGGGGGTAGGGTAGCAGGGAAGGCCTGGTTAGGGGGTAGGGTAGCAGGGAAGGCCTGGTTAGGGGGTAGGGTAGCAGGGAAGGCCTGGGTGGAAGGCATGGGGACAATGAAAGCCTGGGTTGGGGGGATGGAGAAGGCTGGTGGGTTGGGGGTGAGGAACGGTTGGGAGGGGGGTGTGGACCCGAGTTGCGGAGCGCGGACAGACTTGGTGACCTCCTCGAGCCAACGGTCAGCCTCCGACGGCGTGCGGCGGTGGGAGTGGTGAGACGGAGACGATGTGGCGGAGGGAGGAGCTACAATCACTGGTGTCGTCCAATCACCTCCTAGTAGAGAAAACATCATGGAATGTTTAGACATTTCAGAGTAAATCCTAATAATTGAACCTGAAAGCATCTTAAAACTGAACAATAACACCGACAACAGATGATGTAGAAAGAGCATTATCAATAGATTTGATTGATTGATGACAATCATGACGTTGCTAACTTGCTAAGCACTTTTCCCATGTCAGACTTGCTGTGGAATCAATTTAGTTGAATCCAGCCTGTCTGTGTTCTGGTCTGGTGTCTCAGTCCATAGAAACAGAACCAGCCTGTCTGTGTTCTGGTCTGGTGTCTCAGTCCATAGAAACAGAACCAGCCTGTCTGTGTTCTGGTCTGGTGTCTCAGTCCATAGAAACAGAACCAGCCTGTCTGTGTTCTGGTCTGGTGTCTCAGTCCATAGAAACAGAACCAGCCTGTCTGTGTTCTGGTCTGGTGTCTCAGTCCATAGAAACAGAACCAGCCTGTCTGTGTTCTGGTCTGGTGTCTCAGTCCAGAGAAACAGAACCAGCCTGTCTGTGTTCTGGTCTGGTGTCTCAGTCCAGAGAAACAGAACCAGCCTGTCTGTGTTCTGGTCTGGTGTCTCAGTCCATAGAAACAGAACCAGCCTGTCTGTGTTCTGGTCTGGTGTCTCAGTCCATAGAAACAGAACCAGCCTGTCTGTGTTCTGGTCTGGTGTCTCAGTCCATAGAAACAGAACCAGCCTGTCTGTGTTCTGGTCTGGTGTCTCAGTCCATAGAAACAGAACCAGCCTGTGTTCTGGTCTGGTGTCTCAGTCCATAGAAACAGAACCAGCCTGTGTTCTGGTCTGGTGTCTCAGTCCATAGAAACAGAACAACCACAGTAGTTGCCAAACACCAAGGGGCCCGAGGCTCCTAAATCTATTTCTATGCTCTAGTCCTTACCTGGGTGTGCTGAGGTGGAGGTCGGGGGGGTATGGTGCCCTGCGTGGCCAGGAGTCTTGGCCCAGGGGTTAGTGTCTCGGGCAGGAAGTGGAGGGGGCAGTGCTGGAGAGTTAGACAAATATTAGATGATACATACAGACACCATGTTGTAATATTAGATGATACATACAGACACCATGTGGTAATATTAGATGATACATACAGACACCATGTGGTAATATTAGATGATACATACAGACACCATGTGGTAATATTAGATGATACATACAGACACCATGTGGTATATAGACATGGTAATATTAGATGATACATACAGACACCATGTGGTAATATTAGATGATACATACAGACACCATGTGGTAATATTAGATGATACATACAGACACCATGTTGTAATATTAGATGATACATACAGACACCATGTGGTATATAGACATGGTAATATTAGATGATACATACAGACACCATGTTGTAATATTAGATGATACATACAGACACCATGTGGTAATATTAGATGATACATACAGACACCACGTGGTATATAGACATGGTAATATTAGATGGATATGAAAGATATGAACAACTGAAGCATCATAAGCACTTCATAACGTGTTATTCAAAATGCAGGGAGACGAGGCCTAGAAAAAGGCACGTGAACTTGTGTTATTGTGTGTGTGTCGGCTGTCTTGGTTTGTGTTGCAGTGGAGTGTAGTTACCTGGCTGAGCCCCCGGGGGCGCTACAGGTGACTGTGGGGTGGAGGTTGGTCGGGGCATGGGGGCTTGGGAGAAGGGGTCTTCAGGAGGCCCACTGAAGGCTGAGGCGATCTGGGTACACAACGAGCTGATGCTGTCCCCCTCTCCCTCCACCTCTGGGACTGGAGGAATGGGACATGGACATTTTTCAGACATTCAGCCATGAGGTACCCTCACAAAAAAACACTGTTTATGATGTGTGCTGTCTGGGGGCGCTGAGGACGGAGCAGAAGACACATTTCTGTTGTATTGTATTGGACAGAAACATTATGGACAATACTGTTGTATTGTATTGGACAGAATCATTATGGACAATACTGTTGTATTGTAGTGGACAGAATCATTATGGACAATACTGTTGTATTGTAGTGGACAGAATCATTATGGACAATACTGTTGTATTGTAGTGGACAGAATCATTATGGACAATACTGTTGTATTGTAGTGGACAGAATCATTATGGACAATACTGTTGTATTGTAGTGGACAGAATCATTATGGACAATACTGTTGTAGTGGACAGAATCATTATGGACAATACTGTTGTATTGTAGTGGACAGAATCATTATGGACAATACTGTTGTATTGTAGTGGACAGAAACATTATGGACAATACTGTTGTAGTGGACAGAATCATTATGGACAATACTGTTATATTGTAGTGGACAGAATCATTATGGACAATACTGTTGTATTGTAGTGGACAGAAACATTATGGACAATACTGTTGTAGTGGACAGAATCATTATGGACAATACTGTTGTAGTGGACAGAATCATTATGGACAATACTGTTCTATTGTAGTGGACAGAAACATTATGGACAATACTGTTGTAGTGGACAGAATCATTATGGACAAAAACATTCTGAAAACCAAAGCTCACATAGCAAGCCACTGATGCCTAATATTGTTTCATACATGGTTACAAAGTGATGTACTGATCTATCGTAGGTGAATGAGACAAGAGTGTACCCACATCTGACCTGTGTTGTTCATGGTGAGGTCAGACTAGCTACAGACTGACCTGTGTTGTTCATGGTGAGGTCAGACTAGCTACAGACTGACCTGTGTTGTTCATGGTGAGGTCAGACTAGCTACAGACTGACCTGTGTTGTTCATGGTGAGGTCAGACTAGCTACAGACTGACCTGTGTTGTTCATGGTGAGGTCAGACTAGCTACAGACTGACCTGTGTTGTTCATGGTGAGGTCAGACTAGCTACAGACTGACCTGTGTTGTTCAAGGTGAGGTCAGACTAGCTACAGACTGACCTGTGTTGTTCATGGTGAGGTCAGACTAGCTACAGACTGACCTGTGTTGTTCATGGTGAGGTCAGACTAGCTACAGACTGACCTGTGTTGTTCAAGGTGAGGTCAGACTAGCTACAGACTGACCTGTGTTGTTCATGGTGAGGTCAGACTAGCTACAGACTGACCTGTGTTGTTCATGGTGAGGTCAGACTAGCTACAGACTGACCTGTGTTGTTCATGGGGAAGTCAGACTAGCTACAGACTGACCTGTGTTGTTCATGGTGAGGTCAGACTAGCTACAGACTGACCTGTGTTGTTCATGGGGAAGTCAGACTGCATGGTAGGGGGCAGATCGTTGATCCTGAGAGACAGCTGCCGTTTGAAGGGAGAGGAGTTGTTGTTGAGGGCAGGGAACCCTCTGAAGGAACCCTGTCTGGCCAGGACCTCCACTGGGGCGTGTCTGCGGGGGATAACCTGGGGGCCCAGGGGAGGGGAGGAGGAGGGGGACGGTGGCCCTGGTAGAGGGGCCACAGCCTGGTTCACCACACCCTCACTGGGGCCTGAGGAGAGAGGGATGGGGGGCCTGACATCGCCCTCCGCTGTAGGAAACATCAGGGGATGGCAGACCACCAGATAGATACATCATGTAAAGAACGGGTCACAAGAACACACACACACACACACACACACACACACACACACACACACACACACACACACACACACACACACACACACACACACACACACCTTTCTTGTCCTGTAACTGCCTCATGACCTCCTCTCGCTCAGCGGCTTCCGTCGCCGTGGTAACTCGGAACGAGCCCTCCCTGGTGAAGGTGGTTCTGTTGGAGTCGAAGGTTGCTGTGACACCACACTCCTTCTCTCTCTTCTGTTTCCTCTCCAGACAGGCAGCGAAGGCACAGCCCACCGAGTGGCTCAGACGCTCTCCCTTTACACATTACCACATAACTCATTACCACATAACACATTACTACATTACCACATAACTCCTTAACACAATACCACATAACACCTTAACACAATACCACATAACACATTACCACATAACACCTTAACACAATACCACATAACACATTACCACATAACACCTTAACACATTACCACATAACTCCTTAACACAATACCACATAACACCTTAACACAATACCACATAACACATTACCACATAACACCTTAACACAATACCACATAACACCTTAACACAATACCACATAACACCTTAACACATTACCACATAACACCTTAATAACACCTGAATAACATCCTAATAACACCTTAATAACAGCCATTCTCCCTGAGACAACACTTCAGTAATAGTATTTGGTATTATCTGTTGTGAAAGCAGCAGCTACTCTTCCTGGGGTCAACACAAAACATGAAACTCAGAACACAGAACATGAAACACAGAACATGAAACACAGAACATGAAACACAAAACACAGAACATGAAACACAGAACACAGAACATGAAACTCAGAACACAGAACACAGAACATGAAACTCAGAACACAAAACATGAAACACAGAACACAGAACATGAAACACAGAACACAGAACATGAAACACAGAACATGAAACACAGTGATTTCACTAGTGAGACTAGCTTAAGGTCTTATCATTTCACTAGTGAGGCTAGCTTAAGGTCTTATCATTTCACTAGTGAGACTAGCTTAAGGTCTTATCATTTCACTAGTGAGACTAGCTTAAGGTCTTATCATTTCACTAGTGAGACTAGCTTAAGGTCTTATCATCTCACTAGTGAGGCTAGCTTAAGGTCTTATCATTTCACTAGTGAGACTAGCTTAAGGTCTTATCATTTCACTAGTGAGACTAGCTTAAGGTCTTATCATTTCACTAGTGAGGCTAGCTTAAGGTCTTATCATTTCACTAGTGAGACTAGCTTAAGGTCTTATCATTTCACTAGTGAGACTAGCTTAAGGTCTTATCATTTCACTAGTGAGACTAGCTTAAGGTCTTATCATTTCACTAGTGAGAATAGCTTAAGGTCTTCCTTATCATTTCACTAGTGAGAATAGCTTAAGGTCTTATCATTTCACTAGTGAGGCTAGCTTAAGGTCTTCCTTATCATTTCACTAGTGAGTCTAGCTTAAGGTCGTATCATTTCACTAGTGAGACTAGCTTAAGGTCTTCCTTATCATTTCACTAGTGAGGCTAGCTTAAGGTCTTCCTTATCAGTTCACTAGTGAGGCTAGCTTAAGGTCTTCCTTATCAGTTCACTAGTGAGAATAGCTTAAGGTCTTATCATTTCACTAGTGAGGCTAGCTTAAGGTCTTCCTTATCATTTCACTAGTGAGACTAGCTTAAGGTCGTATCATTTCACTAGTGAGACTAGCTTAAGGTCTTCCTTATCATTTCACTAGTGAGGCTAGCTTAAGGTCTTATCATTTCACTAGTGAGGCTAGCTTAAGGTCTTCCTTAACATTTCACTAGTGAGACTAGCTTAAGGTCTTCCTTATCATTTCACGAGTGAGGCTAGCTTAAGGTCTTCCTTATCATTTCACTAGTGAGGCTAGCTTAAGGTCTTCCTTATCATTTCACTAGTGAGGCTAGCTTAAGGTCTTATCATTTCACGAGTGAGGCTAGCTTAAGGTCTTCCTTATCATTTCACTAGTGAGACTAGCTTAAGGTCTTCCTTATCATTTCACTAGTGAGACTAGCTTAAGGTCTTCCTTATCATTTCACTAGTGAGGCTAGCTTAAGGTCTTCCTTATCATTTCACTAGTGAGGCTAGCTTAAGGCCTTCCTTATCATTTCACTAGTGAGGCTAGCTTAAGGTCTTCCTTATCATTTCACTAGTGAGGCTAACTTAAGGTCTTCCTTATCATTTCACCAGTGAGACTAGCTTAAGGTCTTACTTATCATTTCACTAGTGAGGCTAGCTTAAGGTCTTACTTATCATTTCACTAGTGAGACTAGCTTAAGGTCTTACTTATCATTTCACTAGTGAGGCTAGCTTAAGGTCTTACTTATCATTTCACTAGTGAGACTAGCTTAAGGTCTTACTTATCATTTCACTAGTGAGGCTAGCTTAAGGTCTTATCATTTCACTAGTGAGACTAGCTTAAGGTCTTATCATTTCACTAGTGAGAATAGCTTAAGGTCTTATCATTTCACTAGTGAGACTAGCTTAAGGTCTTATCATTTCACTAGTGAGAATAGCTTAAGGTCTTCCTTATCATTTCACTAGTGAGGCTAGCTTAAGGTCTTCCTTATCATTTCACTAGTGAGGCTAGCTTAAGGCCTTCCTTATCATTTCACTAGTGAGACTAGCTTAAGGTCTTCCTTATCATTTCACTAGTGAGACTAGCTTAAGGTCTTCCTTATCATTTCACCAGTGAGACTAGCTTAAGGTCTTCCTTATCATTTCACTAGTGAGGCTAGCTTAAGGTCTTACTTATCATTTCACTAGTGAGGCTAGCTTAAGGTCTTACTTATCATTTCACTAGTGAGACTAGCTTAAGGTCTTACTTATCATTTCACTAGTGAGGCTAGCTTAAGATCTTCCTTATCATTTCACTAGTGAGGCTAGCTTAAGGTCTTATCATTTCACTAGTGAGACTAGCTTAAGGTCTTCCTTATCATTTCACTAGTGAGGCTAGCTTAAGGTCTTATCATTTCACTAGTGAGGCTAGCTTAAGGTCTTATCATTTCACTAGTGAGGCTAGCTTAAGGTCTTCCTTATCATTTCACTAGTGAGAATAGCTTAAGGTCTTATCATTTCACTAGTGAGGCTAGCTTAAGGTCTTCCTTATCATTTCACTAGTGAGACTAGCTTAAGGTCGTATCATTTCACAAGTGAGACTAGCTTAAGGTCTTCCTTATCATTTCACTAGTGAGGCTAGCTTAAGGTCTTATCATTTCACTAGTGAGGCTAGCTTAAGGTCTTCCTTAACATTTCACTAGTGAGACTAGCTTAAGGTCTTCCTTATCATTTCACGAGTGAGGCTAGCTTAAGGTCTTCCTTATCATTTCACTAGTGAGGCTAGCTTAAGGTCTTCCTTATCATTTCACTAGTGAGGCTAGCTTAAGGTCTTATCATTTCACGAGTGAGGCTAGCTTAAGGTCTTCCTTATCAGTTCACTAGTGAGACTAGCTTAAGGTCTTCCTTATCATTTCACGAGTGAGGCTAGCTTAAGGTCTTCCTTATCATTTCACTAGTGAGGCTAGCTTAAGGTCTTATCATTTCACGAGTGAGGCTAGCTTAAGGTCTTCCTTATCAGTTCACTAGTGAGACTAGCTTAAGGTCTTCCTTATCATTTCACTAGTGAGACTAGCTTAAGGTCTTCCTTATCATTTCACTAGTGAGGCTAGCTTAAGGTCTTCCTTATCATTTCACTAGTGAGGCTAGCTTAAGGCCTTCCTTATCATTTCACTAGTGAGACTAGCTTAAGGTCTTCCTTATCATTTCACTAGTGAGGCTAGCTTAAGGTCTTCCTTATCATTTCACCAGTGAGACTAGCTTAAGGTCTTACTTATCATTTCACTAGTGAGGCTAGCTTAAGGTCTTACTTATCATTTCACTAGTGAGACTAGCTTAAGGTCTTACTTATCATTTCACTAGTGAGGCTAGCTTAAGGTCTTACTTATCATTTCACTAGTGAGACTAGCTTAAGGTCTTACTTATCATTTCACTAGTGAGGCTAGCTTAAGATCTTCCTTATCATTTCACTAGTGAGGCTAGCTTAAGGTCTTATCATTTCACTAGTGAGACTAGCTTAAGGTCTTCCTTATCATTTCACTAGTGAGGCTAGCTTAAGGTCTTATCATTTCACTAGTGAGACTAGCTTAAGGTCTTATCATTTCACTAGTGAGACTAGCTTAAGGTCTTCCTTATCATTTCACTAGTGAGGCTAGCTTAAGGTCTTACTTATCATTTCACTAGTGAGACTAGCTTAAGGTCTTACTTATCATTTCACTAGTGAGGCTAGCTTAAGGTCTTACTTATCATTTCACTAGTGAGACTAGCTTAAGGTCTTACTTATCATTTCACTAGTGAGGCTAGCTTAAGGTCTTATCATTTCACTAGTGAGACTAGCTTAAGGTCTTATCATTTCACTAGTGAGAATAGCTTAAGGTCTTATCATTTCACTAGTGAGACTAGCTTAAGGTCTTCCTTATCATTTCACTAGTGAGACTAGCTTAAGGTCTTCCTTATCATTTCACTAGTGAGACTAGCTTAAGGTCTTCCTTATCATTTCACTAGTGAGACTAGTTTAAGGTCTTCCTTATCATTTCACTAGTGAGGCTAGCTTAAGGTCTTATCATTTCACTAGTGAGAATAGCTTAAGTTCTTCCTTATCATTTCACTAGTGAGACTAGCTTAAGGTCTTCCTTATCATTTCACTAGTGAGACTAGCTTAAGGTCTTCCTTATCATTTCACTAGTGAGGCTAGCTTAAGGTCTTCCTTATCATTTCACTAGTGAGACTAGCTTAAGGTCGTATCATTTCACTAGTGAGAATAGCTTAAGGTCTTCCTTATCATTTCACTAGTGAGGCTAGCTTAAGGTCTTATCATTTCACTAGTGAGACTAGCTTAAGGTCTTATCATTTCACTAGTGAGGCTAGCTTAAGGTCTTATCATTTCACTAGTGAGAATAGCTTAAGTTCTTCCTTATCATTTCACTAGTGAGGCTAGCTTAAGGTCTTATCATTTCACTAGTGAGACTAGCTTAAGGTCTTCCTTATCATTTCACTAGTGAGAATAGCTTAAGGTCTTCCTTATCATTTCACTAGTGAGGCTAGCTTAAGGTCTTCCTTATCATTTCACTAGTGAGGCTAGCTTAAGGCCTTCCTTATCATTTCACTAGTGAGACTAGCTTAAGGTCTTCCTTATCATTTCACTAGTGAGACTAGCTTAAGGTCTTCCTTATCATTTCACTAGTGAGGCTAGCTTAAGGTCTTCCTTATCATTTCACTAGTGAGGCTAGCTTAAGGCCTTCCTTATCATTTCACTAGTGAGACTAGCTTAAGGTCTTCCTTATCATTTCACTAGTGAGGCTAGCTTAAGGTCTTCCTTATCATTTCACCAGTGAGACTAGCTTAAGGTCTTACTTATCATTTCACTAGTGAGGCTAGCTTAAGGTCTTACTTATCATTTCACTAGTGAGACTAGCTTAAGGTCTTACTTATCATTTCACTAGTGAGGCTAGCTTAAGGTCTTACTTATCATTTCACTAGTGAGACTAGCTTAAGGTCTTACTTATCATTTCACTAGTGAGGCTAGCTTAAGATCTTCCTTATCATTTCACTAGTGAGGCTAGCTTAAGGTCTTATCATTTCACTAGTGAGACTAGCTTAAGGTCTTCCTTATCATTTCACTAGTGAGGCTAGCTTAAGGTCTTATCATTTCACTAGTGAGACTAGCTTAAGGTCTTATCATTTCACTAGTGAGACTAGCTTAAGGTCTTCCTTATCATTTCACTAGTGAGGCTAGCTTAAGGTCTTACTTATCATTTCACTAGTGAGACTAGCTTAAGGTCTTACTTATCATTTCACTAGTGAGGCTAGCTTAAGGTCTTACTTATCATTTCACTAGTGAGACTAGCTTAAGGTCTTACTTATCATTTCACTAGTGAGGCTAGCTTAAGGTCTTATCATTTCACTAGTGAGACTAGCTTAAGGTCTTATCATTTCACTAGTGAGAATAGCTTAAGGTCTTATCATTTCACTAGTGAGACTAGCTTAAGGTCTTCCTTATCATTTCACTAGTGAGACTAGCTTAAGGTCTTCCTTATCATTTCACTAGTGAGACTAGCTTAAGGTCTTCCTTATCATTTCACTAGTGAGACTAGTTTAAGGTCTTCCTTATCATTTCACTAGTGAGGCTAGCTTAAGGTCTTATCATTTCACTAGTGAGAATAGCTTAAGTTCTTCCTTATCATTTCACTAGTGAGACTAGCTTAAGGTCTTCCTTATCATTTCACTAGTGAGACTAGCTTAAGGTCTTCCTTATCATTTCACTAGTGAGGCTAGCTTAAGGTCTTCCTTATCATTTCACTAGTGAGACTAGCTTAAGGTCGTATCATTTCACTAGTGAGAATAGCTTAAGGTCTTCCTTATCATTTCACTAGTGAGGCTAGCTTAAGGTCTTATCATTTCACTAGTGAGACTAGCTTAAGGTCTTATCATTTCACTAGTGAGGCTAGCTTAAGGTCTTATCATTTCACTAGTGAGAATAGCTTAAGTTCTTCCTTATCATTTCACTAGTGAGGCTAGCTTAAGGTCTTATCATTTCACTAGTGAGACTAGCTTAAGGTCTTCCTTATCATTTCACTAGTGAGAATAGCTTAAGGTCTTCCTTATCATTTCACTAGTGAGGCTAGCTTAAGGTCTTCCTTATCATTTCACTAGTGAGGCTAGCTTAAGGCCTTCCTTATCATTTCACTAGTGAGACTAGCTTAAGGTCTTCCTTATCATTTCACTAGTGAGACTAGCTTAAGGTCTTCCTTATCATTTCACCAGTGAGACTAGCTTAAGGTCTTCCTTATCATTTCACTAGTGAGGCTAGCTTAAGGTCTTACTTATCATTTCACTAGTGAGGCTAGCTTAAGGTCTTACTTATCATTTCACTAGTGAGACTAGCTTAAGGTCTTACTTATCATTTCACTAGTGAGGCTAGCTTAAGATCTTCCTTATCATTTCACTAGTGAGGCTAGCTTAAGGTCTTATCATTTCACTAGTGAGACTAGCTTAAGGTCTTCCTTATCATTTCACTAGTGAGGCTAGCTTAAGGTCTTATCATTTCACTAGTGAGGCTAGCTTAAGGTCTTATCATTTCACTAGTGAGGCTAGCTTAAGGTCTTCCTTATCATTTCACTAGTGAGAATAGCTTAAGGTCTTATCATTTCACTAGTGAGGCTAGCTTAAGGTCTTCCTTATCATTTCACTAGTGAGACTAGCTTAAGGTCGTATCATTTCACTAGTGAGACTAGCTTAAGGTCTTCCTTATCATTTCACTAGTGAGGCTAGCTTAAGGTCTTATCATTTCACTAGTGAGGCTAGCTTAAGGTCTTCCTTAACATTTCACTAGTGAGACTAGCTTAAGGTCTTCCTTATCATTTCACGAGTGAGGCTAGCTTAAGGTCTTCCTTATCATTTCACTAGTGAGGCTAGCTTAAGGTCTTCCTTATCATTTCACTAGTGAGGCTAGCTTAAGGTCTTATCATTTCACGAGTGAGGCTAGCTTAAGGTCTTCCTTATCAGTTCACTAGTGAGACTAGCTTAAGGTCTTCCTTATCATTTCACGAGTGAGGCTAGCTTAAGGTCTTCCTTATCATTTCACTAGTGAGGCTAGCTTAAGGTCTTCCTTATCATTTCACTAGTGAGGCTAGCTTAAGGTCTTATCATTTCACGAGTGAGGCTAGCTTAAGGTCTTCCTTATCAGTTCACTAGTGAGACTAGCTTAAGGTCTTCCTTATCATTTCACTAGTGAGACTAGCTTAAGGTCTTCCTTATCATTTCACTAGTGAGGCTAGCTTAAGGTCTTCCTTATCATTTCACTAGTGAGGCTAGCTTAAGGCCTTCCTTATCATTTCACTAGTGAGACTAGCTTAAGGTCTTCCTTATCATTTCACTAGTGAGGCTAGCTTAAGGTCTTCCTTATCATTTCACCAGTGAGACTAGCTTAAGGTCTTACTTATCATTTCACTAGTGAGGCTAGCTTAAGGTCTTACTTATCATTTCACTAGTGAGACTAGCTTAAGGTCTTACTTATCATTTCACTAGTGAGGCTAGCTTAAGGTCTTACTTATCATTTCACTAGTGAGACTAGCTTAAGGTCTTACTTATCATTTCACTAGTGAGGCTAGCTTAAGATCTTCCTTATCATTTCACTAGTGAGGCTAGCTTAAGGTCTTATCATTTCACTAGTGAGACTAGCTTAAGGTCTTCCTTATCATTTCACTAGTGAGGCTAGCTTAAGGTCTTATCATTTCACTAGTGAGACTAGCTTAAGGTCTTCCTTATCATTTCACTAGTGAGACTAGCTTAAGGTCTTCCTTATCATTTCACTAGTGAGACTAGTTTAAGGTCTTCCTTATCATTTCACTAGTGAGACTAGTTTAAGGTCTTCCTTATCATTTCACTAGTGAGGCTAGCTTAAGGTCTTATCATTTCACTAGTGAGAATAGCTTAAGTTCTTCCTTATCATTTCACTAGTGAGACTAGCTTAAGGTCTTCCTTATCATTTCACTAGTGAGACTAGCTTAAGGTCTTCCTTATCATTTCACTAGTGAGGCTAGCTTAAGGTCTTCCTTATCATTTCACTAGTGAGGCTAGCTTAAGGTCTTATCATTTCACTAGTGAGACTAGCTTAAGGTCTTCCTTATCATTTCACTAGTGAGACTAGCTTAAGGTCTTCCTTATCATTTCACTAGTGAGACTAGCTTAAGGTCTTCCTTATCATTTCACTAGTGAGGCTAGCTTAAGGTCTTCCTTATCATTTCACTAGTGAGACTAGCTTAAGGTCGTATCATTTCACTAGTGAGAATAGCTTAAGGTCTTCCTTATCATTTCACTAGTGAGGCTAGCTTAAGGTCTTATCATTTCACTAGTGAGACTAGCTTAAGGTCTTATCATTTCACTAGTGAGGCTAGCTTAAGGTCTTATCATTTCACTAGTGAGAATAGCTTAAGTTCTTCCTTATCATTTCACTAGTGAGGCTAGCTTAAGGTCTTATCATTTCACTAGTGAGACTAGCTTAAGGTCTTCCTTATCATTTCACTAGTGAGAATAGCTTAAGGTCTTCCTTATCATTTCACTAGTGAGGCTAGCTTAAGGTCTTCCTTATCATTTCACTAGTGAGGCTAGCTTAAGGCCTTCCTTATCATTTCACTAGTGAGACTAGCTTAAGGTCTTCCTTATCATTTCACTAGTGAGACTAGCTTAAGGTCTTCCTTATCATTTCACCAGTGAGACTAGCTAAAGGTCTTACTTATCATTTCACTAGTGAGGCTAGCTTAAGGTCTTACTTATCATTTCACTAGTGAGGCTAGCTTAAGGTCTTACTTATCATTTCACTAGTGAGACTAGCTTAAGGTCTTACTTATCATTTCACTAGTGAGGCTAGCTTAAGGTCTTATCATTTCACTAGTGAGACTAGCTTAAGGTCTTCCTTATCATTTCACTAGTGAGGCTAGCTTAAGGTCTTATCATTTCACTAGTGAGACTAGCTTAAGGTCTTATCATTTCACTAGTGAGAATAGCTTAAGGTCTTATCATTTCACTAGTGAGACTAGCTTAAGGTCTTCCTTATCATTTCACTAGTGAGACTAGCTTAAGGTCTTCCTTATCATTTCACTAGTGAGACTAGCTTAAGGTCTTCCTTTTCATTTCACTAGTGAGACTAGTTTAAGGTCTTCCTTATCATTTCCCTAGTGAGGCTAGCTTAAGGTCTTATCATTTCACTAGTGAGAATAGCTTAAGTTCTTCCTTATCATTTCACTAGTGAGACTAGCTTAAGGTCTTCCTTATCATTTCACTAGTGAGACTAGCTTAAGGTCTTCCTTATCATTTCACTAGTGAGGCTAGCTTAAGGTCTTCCTTATCATTTCACTAGTGAGGCTAGCTTAAGGTCTTATCATTTCACTAGTGAGACTAGCTTAAGGTCTTCCTTATCATTTCACTAGTGAGACTAGCTTAAGGTCTTCCTTATCATTTCACTAGTGAGACTAGCTTAAGGTCTTCCTTATCATTTCACTAGTGAGGCTAGCTTAAGGTCTTCCTTATCATTTCACTAGTGAGACTAGCTTAAGGTCGTATCATTTCACTAGTGAGAATAGCTTAAGGTCTTCCTTATCATTTCACTAGTGAGGCTAGCTTAAGGTCTTATCATTTCACTAGTGAGACTAGCTTAAGGTCTTATCATTTCACTAGTGAGGCTAGCTTAAGGTCTTATCATTTCACTAGTGAGAATAGCTTAAGTTCTTCCTTATTTCACTAGTGAGGCTAGCTTAAGGTCTTATCATTTCACTAGTGAGACTAGCTTAAGGTCTTCCTTATCATTTCACTAGTGAGAATAGCTTAAGGTCTTCCTTATCATTTCACTAGTGAGGCTAGCTTAAGGTCTTATCATTTCATAAGTGAGGCTAGCTTAAGGTCGTATCATTTCACTAGTGAGACTAGCTTAAGGTCTTCCTTATCATTTCACTAGTGAGACTAGCTTAAGGTCTTATCATTTCACTAGTGAGACTAGCTTAAGGTCTTCCTTATCATTTCACTAGTGAGACTAGCTTAAGGTCTTATCATTTCACTAGTGAGACTAGCTTAAGGTCTTCCTTATCATTTCACTAGTGAGACTAGCTTAAGGTCTTATCATTTCACTAGTGAGACTAGCTTAAGGTCTTATCATTTCACTAGTGAGACTAGCTTAAGGTCTTCCTTATCATTTCACTAGTGAGACTAGCTTAAGGTCTTATCATTTCACTAGTGAGACTAGCTTAAGGTCTTCCTTATCATTTCACTAGTGAGACTAGCTTAAGGTCTTCCTTATCATTTCACTAGTGAGACTAGCTTAAGGTCTTCCTTATCATTTCACTAGTGAGACTAGCTTAAGGTCTTCCTTATCATTTCACTAGTGAGACTAGCTTAAGGTCTTCCTTATCATTTCACTAGTGAGACTAGCTTAAGGTCTTCCTTATCATTTCACTAGTGAGACTAGCTTAAGGTCTTCCTTATCATTTCACTAGTGAGACTAGCTTAAGGTCTTCCTTATCATTTCACTAGTGAGACTAGCTTAAGGTCTTCCTTATCATTTCACCGACTTGTTAAATAAATAAATATAAAAAAGTCAGCTAGGGTTAGGGTCTGGTTTTGGGGTTAGGGTAACAGGTTAGGGTCTGGTTTTGGGGTTAGGGTAACAGGTTAGGGTCTGGTTTTGGGGTTAGGGTAACAGGTTAGGGTCTGGTTTTGGGGTTAGGGTAACAGGTTAGGGTCTGGTTTTGGGGTTAGGGTAACAGGTTAGGGTCCTGGTTTTGGGGTTAGGGTCTGGTTTTGGGGTTAGGGTCTGGTTTTGGGGTTAGGGTAACAGGTTAGGGTCTGGTTTTGGGGTTAGGGTCTGGTTTTGGGGTTAGGGTAACAGGTTAGGGTCTGGTTTTGGGGTTAGGGTCTGGTTTTGGGGTTAGGGGTAACAGGTTAGGGTCTGGTTTTGGGGTTAGGGTCTGGTTTTGGGGTTAGGGTAACAGGTTAGGGTCTGGTTTTGGGGTTAGGGTCTGGTTTGGGGTTAGGGTAACAGGTTAGGGTCTGGTTTAGGGGTTAGGGTAACAGGTTAGGGTCTGGTTTAGGGGTTAGGGTAACAGGCTAGGGTCTGGTTTTGGGGTTAGGGTAACAGGTTAGGGTATGGTTTTGGGGTTAGGGTAACAGGTTAGGGTCTGGTTTTGGGGTTAGGGTAACAGGTTAGGGTCTGGTTTAGGGGTTAGGGTAACAGGTTAGGGTCTGGTTTTGGGGTTAGGGTAACAGGTTAGGGTCTGGTTTTGGGGTTAGGGTAACAGGTTAGGGTCTGGTTTAGGGGTTAGGGTAACAGGTTAGGGTCTGGTTTTGGGGTTAGGGTAACAGGTTAGGGTCTGGTTTTGGGGTTAGGGTAACAGGTTAGGGTCTGGTTTAGGGGTTAGGGTAACAGGTTAGGGTCTGGTTTTGGGGTTAGGGTAACAGGTTAGGGTCTGGTTTAGGGGTTAGGGTAACAGGTTAGGGTCTGGTTTTGGGGTTAGGGTAACAGGTTAGGGTCTGGTTTTGGGGTTAGGGTAACAGGTTAGGGTCTGGTTTTGGGGGTTAGGGTAACAGGTTAGGGTCTGGTTTTGGGGTTAGGGTAACAGGTTAGGGTCTGGTTTTGGGGTTAGGGTAACAGGTTAGGGTCTGGTTTTGGGGTTAGGGTAACAGGTTAGGGTCTGGTTTAGGGGTTAGGGTAACAGGTTAGGGTCTGGTTTAGGGGTTAGGGTAACAGGTTAGGGTCTGGTTTAGGGGTTAGGGTAACAGGTTAGGGTCTGGTTTAGGGGTTAGGGTAACAGGTTAGGGTATGGTTTAGGGGTTAGGGTAACAGGTTAGGGTCTGGTTTTGGGGTTAGGGTAACAGGTTAGGGTCTGGTTTTGGGGTTAGGGTAACAGGTTAGGGTCTGGTTTTGGGGTTAGGGTAACAGGTTAGGGTCTGGTTTTGGGGTTAGGGTAACAGGTTAGGGTCTGGTTTTGGGGTTAGGGTAACAGGCTAGGGTCTGGTTTTGGGGTTAGGGTAACAGGTTAGGGTCTGGTTTTGGGGTTAGGGTAACAGGTTAGGGTCTGGTTTTGGGGTTAGGGTCTGGTTTTGGGGTTAGGGTAACAGGTTAGGGTCTGGTTTTGGGGTTAGGGTAACAGGTTAGGGTCTGGTTTAGGGGTTAGGGTAACAGGTTAGGGTCTGGTTTTGGGGTTAGGGTAACAGGTTAGGGTCTGGTTTAGGGGTTAGGGTAACAGGTTAGGGTCTGGTTTAGGGGTTAGGGTAACAGGTTAGGGTCTGGTTTTGGGGTTAGGGTAACAGGTTAGGGTCTGGTTTTGGGGTTAGGGTAACAGGTTAGGGTATGGTTTTGGGGTTAGGGTATGGTTTTGGGGTTAGGGTCTGGTTTTGGGGTTAGGGTCTGGTTTGGGGTTAGGGTCTGGTTTTGGGGTTAGGGTCTGGTTTTGGGGTTAGGGTAACAGGTTAGGGTCTGGTTTTGGGGTTAGGGTAACAGGTTAGGGTCTGGTTTTGGGGGTTAGGGTAACAGGTTAGGGTCTGGTTTTGGGGTTAGGGTAACAGGTTAGGGTCTGGTTTTGGGGTTAGGGTAACAGGTTAGGGTCTGGTTTTGGGGTTAGGGTAACAGGTTAGGGTCTGGTTTTGGGGTTAGGGTAACAGGTTAGGGTCTGGTTTTGGGGTTAGGGTAACAGGTTAGGGTCTGGTTTTGGGGTTAGGGTAACAGGTTAGGGTCTGGTTTTGGGGTTAGGGTAACAGGTTAGGGTCTGGTTTTGGGGTTAGGGTAACAGGTTAGGGTCTGGTTTTGGGGTTAGGGTAACAGGTTAGGGTCTGGTTTTGGGGTTAGGGTAACAGGTTAGGGTCTGGTTTTGGGGTTAGGGTAACAGGTTAGGGTCTGGTTTTGGGGTTAGGGTAACAGGTTAGGGTCTGGTTTTGGGGTTAGGGTAACAGGTTAGGGTCTGGTTTTGGGGTTAGGGTAACAGGTTAGGGTATGGTTTTGGGGTTAGGGTCTGGTTTTGGCGTTAGGGTCTGGTTTTGGGGTTAGGGTCTGGTTTAGGGGTTAGGGTAACAGGTTAGGGTCTGGTTTAGGGTTAGGAGATGGGTGTTAGGGGGTTAGGGTAACAGGTTAGGGTCTGGTTTAGGGGTTAGGGTAACAGGTTAGGGTCTGGTTTAGGGGTTAGGGTAACAGGTTAGGGTCTGGTTTAGGGGTTAGGAGATGGGTGTTAGGGGGTTAGGGTAACAGGTTAGGGTCTGGTTTAGGGGTTAGGGTAACAGGTTAGGGTCTGGTTTAGTGGTGAGGGTAACAGGTTAGGGTCTTACCGAGTCCTTGATAGCCATGAAGCAGTGGCAGATCCAGCGTCTCGTAGTTCCATCTCTACAGATGTAGGAGAACGCTCTCTCAAAGTTCCTGTCCGGAGCGCAGAACGATACTTTCTCTATTGTCTGGTCTAGGATCAGGTCCTACAGAGGAGAGACATTATCATTACACCATTATCATTACAACATTATCACTACAACATTATCACATTACACTGACTGTTATTTTAGTATTGCTTCAGTGTCTTACAGAGGAGAAACATTACAACATTATCACAATGTTATCTTTACGACGATGTCCTACATGGGAGAGACATTATCCCCGACTGTCAATATTACAACATTACTTTAAGCACTTCCCTACACAGAGTTTCCAACTATCAGACACATGAAACATTCCATGACTTTCCATGTCTTACAGAGAAGAGTTTCCCTGCATCTATAGTCCTTAAATTGAAACAAAATGTGTGATCTTACAAATATGGCATGTAAATCCACGCCTCATGTTTAGGACAGACAATCTCAGGTTAACCCAGAACATAATATCTTGGTAATTTGGTATGGAGTCTTGTCCATGAGAGATGATGCTGTTTCATCTCCATGTAATAAAGCCTTCAGTAGGGGGCAGCAGGAGCCTCCGTTTAATACAGACCAGTCAGTCCATTAATGTTCCATGAAGGAGTCTCGATACCAGGTGTACTGTAACCAGGCTATAATAGAGGAATCATTGTTTGACAAAACTGTCCCGAGACCAAAACATTAACCAGTTCGTTAAAAAAGTGAAACTTGTGCCAAGTCGGCGGCGTGTAAGAGTTTCCTCTTTTGAGGATGGCAAACTGCCAGAAGCATTCCTCTGGCTGAGGTTTAGCATTCCTCTGGCTGAGGTTTAGCATTCCTCTGGCTGAGGTTTAGCATTCCTCTGGCTGAGGTTTAATGTTCCTCTGGCTGAGGTTTAGCATTCCTCTGGCTGAGGTTTAGCATTCCTCTGGCTGAGGTTTAACATTCCTCTGGCTGAGGTTTAACGTTCCTCTGGCTGAGGTTTAGCATTCCTCTGGCTGAGGTTTAGCATTCCTCTGGCTGAGGTTTAGCATTCCTCTGGCTGAGGTTTAGCATTCCTCTGGCTGAGGTTTAGCATTTCCTCTGGCTGAGGTTTAGCATTCCTCTGGCTAAAGCATTTCCTCTGGCTGAGGTTTAGCATTCCTCTGGCTGAGGTTTAGCATTCCTCTGGCTGAGGTTTAGCATTTCCTCTGGCTGAGGTTTAGCATTCCTCTGGCTAAAGCATTTCCTCTGGCTGAGGTTTAGCATTCCTCTGGCTGAGGTTTAGCATTCCTCTGGCTGAGGTTTAGCATTCCTCTGGCTGAGGTTTAGCATTCCTCTGGCTGAGGTGTAGCATTCCTCTGGCTGAGGTTTAGCATTCCTCTGGCTGAGGTCTAACATTCCTCTGGCTGAGGTTTAACGTTCCTCTGGCTGAGGTTTAGCATTTCCTCTGGCTGAGGTTTAGCATTTCTTCTGGCTGAGGTTTAGCATTCCTCTGGCTAAAGCATTTCCTCTGGCTGAGGTTTAGCATTTCCTCTGGCTGAGGTTTAGCATTTCTTCTGGCTGAGGTTTAGCATTTCCTCTGGCTGAGGTTTAGCATTTCTTCTGGCTGAGGTTTAGCATTCCTCTGGCTAAAGCATTTCCTCTGGCTGAGGTTTAGCATTCCTCTGGCTGAGGTTTAGCATTCCTCTGGCTGAGGTTTAGCATTCCTCTGGCTGAGGTTTAGCATTTCCTCTGGCTGAGGTTTAGCATTCCTCTGGCTAAAGCATTTCCTCTGGCTGAGGTTTAGCATTCCTCTGGCTGAGGTTAGCATTCCTCTGGCTGAGGTTTAGCATTCCTCTGGCTGAGGTTTAGCATTCCTCTGGCTGAGGTTTAACATTCCTCTGGCTGAGGTTTAACGTTCCTCTGGCTGAGGTTTAGCATTCCTCTGGCTGAGGTTTAGCATTCCTCTGGCTGAGGTTTAGCATTCCTCTGGCTGAGGTTTAGCATTTCCTCTGGCTGAGGTTTAGCATTCCTCTGGCTGAGGTTTAGCATTCCTCTGGCTAAAGCATTTCCTCTGGCTGAGGTTTAGCATTCCTCTGGCTGAGCTTTAGCATTCCTCTGAATGAGGTTTAGCAATCCTCTGGCTGAGCTTTAGCATTCCTCTGGCTGAGGTTTAGCAATCCTCTGGCTGAGGTTTAACATTCCTCTGGCTGAGGTTTAACGTTCCTCTGGCCGAGGTTTAGCATTCCTCTGAATGAGGTTTAGCATTCCTCTGAATAAGGTTTAACGTTCCTCTGGCTGAGGTTTAGCAATCCTCTGGCTGAGGTTTAACATTCCTCTGGCTGAGGTTTAGCATTCCTCTGAATGAGGTTTAGCATTCCTCAGGCTGAGGTTTAACGTTCCTCTGGCTGAGTTTTAACGTTCCTCTGGCTGAGGTTTAAAATTCCTCTGGCTGAGGTTTAGCATTCCTCTGGCTGAGGTTTAGCATTCCTCTGGCTGAGGTTTAGCATTCCTCTGGCTAAAGCATTTCCTCTGGCTGAGGTTCAGCATTCTGTGTCAATCTGTCAGTGTGTGTTTCTGTGTGTGTGCGTAGGGTGTACAGTTGAAGTCAGAAGTTTACATACACTAAAGTTGGAGTCATTAAAACTCATTTTTCAAGTATACACAAGTATAAACACCATGGGACCACGCAGCCGTCATACCGCTCAGGGAGGAGACTCGTTCTGTCTCCTAGAGATGAACGTACTTTGGTGTGAAAAGTGCAAATCAATCCCAGAACAACAGCAAAGGACCTTGTGAAGATGCTGGAGGAAACAGGTACAAGTATCTATATCCACAGTAAAACGAGTCCTATTTCGACATAAACTGAAAGGCCGCTCAGCAAGGAAGAAGCCACTGCTCCAAAACCGCCATAAAAAAGCCAGACTACGGTTTGCAACTGCACATGGGGACAAAGATTGTACGTTTTGGAGAAATGTCCTCTGGTCTGATGAAACAAATATAGAACTGTTTGACCATAATGACCATTGTTATATTTGGAGGAAAAAGGGGGAGGCTTGCAAGCTGAAGAACACCATCCCAACCGCGAAGCACGGGGGTGGCAGCATCGTATATTGAAGCAACATCTCAAGACATCAGTCAGGAAGTTAAAGCTTGGGCACAAATGGGTCTTCCAAATGGACAATGACCCCAAGCATACTTACAAAGTTGTGGCAAAATGGCTTAAGGACAACAGAGTGAAGGTATTGGAGTGGCCATCATAAAGTCCTGACCTCAATCCAATGGAAAATATGTGACAGAACTGAAAAAGTGTGTGCGAGCAAGTAGGCCTACGACAAAATTCCCCGAAACGTTTGAACCAAGATAAACTATTTAAAGGCAATGCTACCAAATACTAATTGAGTGTATGTAAACTTCTGACCCACTGGGAATGTGATGAAAGAAATAAAAGCTGAAATAAATCATTCTCTCTACTATTATTCTGACATTTCACATTCTTAAAATAAAGTGGTGATCCTAACTGACCTAAGACAGGGAATGTTTACTAGGATTAAATGTCAGGATTTGTTTGAATATATTTGGCTAAGGTGTATGTTAACTTTCGACTTCAACTGTATGTCTGTTTCTGTGTCTGTCTGTGTGTGTCTGTCTGTCTGCGTATGTGTCTGTCTGTCTGCGTATGTGTCTGTCTGTCTGCGTATGTGTCTGTCTGTCTGCGCATGTGTCTGCCTGCGTGTGTCTGTCCGCGTGCATGTGTCTGTCTGTCTGTCTGTCTGCGTGTGTCTGTCTGTGTGTGTCTGTCTGCGTGTGTCTGTCTGCATGTGTCTGTCTGCATGTGTCTGTCTGTCTATGTGTGTCTGTCTGCGTGTGTCTGTCCGCGTGCATGTGTCTGTCTGTCTGTCTGTCTGCGTATGTGTCTGTCTGTCTGCGTGTGTCTGTCTGTCTATGTGTGTCTGTCTGCGTGTGTCTGTCTACGTGTGTCTGTCTGCATGTGTCTGTCTGTCTGTCTGCGTATGTGTCTGTCTGTCTGCGCATGTGTCTGCCTGCGTGTGTCTGTCCGCGTGCATGTGTCTGTCTGTCTGCGTGTGTCTGTCTGTGTGTGTCTGTCTGCGTGTGTCTGTCTACATGTGTCTGTCTGTCTATGTGTGTCTGTCTGCGTGTGTCTGTCCGCGTGCATGTGTCTGTCTGTCTGTCTGTCTGCGTATGTGTCTGTCTGTCTGCGTGTCTGTCTGCGTGTGTCTGTCTGTCTATGTGTGTCTGTCTGCGTGTGTCTGTCTACGTGTGTCTGTCTGCATGTGTCTGTCTGTCTGTCTGCCTGTATCTGTCTGCGTGTGTCTGTCTGCGTGCATGTATCTGTCTGTCTGTCTGCGTGTGTCTGTCTACGTGCATGTATCTGTCTGTCTGTCTGCGTGTGTCTGTCTGCGTGTGTGTGTCTGTCTGTCTGCGTGTGTGTGTCTGTCTGTGTCTGTCTCTCTGTGTGTGTGTGTCTGTGTCTGTCTCTCTGTGTGTGTGTGTCTGTGTCTGTCTCTCTGTGTGTGTGTGTGTCTGCGTGTGTGTGTCTGTCTGCGTGTGTGTGTGCGTGTGTGTCTGTGTGTGTCTGTTTGCGTGTGTGTGTGTGTCTCTGCGTGTGTGTGAGTCTGTCTGCGTGTGTGTGTCTGTCTGCGTGTGTGTGTCTGTCTGCGTGTGTGTGTGTGTCTGTTTGCGTGTGTGTGTGTGTCTCTGCGTGTCTGTCTGCGTGTGTGTGTGTCTGTTTGCGTGTGTGTGTCTGTCTGCGTGTGTGTTTGTGTGTGTGCGTGTGTGTGTGTGGGTGTCTGTTTGCGTGTGTGTGTGTCTGTCTGTGTGTGTGTGTGTCCGTGTGTCTGCGTGCGTGTTGACCTAGCTGTTCAGACAACAGAGCAGGAGACTGGATGGATCTGTTACTTTACCTTAGTTTTGTCATCTACCACACGGAGACCGTCTGCTGAGACCCACAACACTGCTTTCACTGCCTTCTTCCCTGCCTGCAGACAGAAACACAGAGATGAGAGAGAGAGATGAGAGAGAGACTGGGAGAGATGAGAGAGAGATGAGAGAGAGACAGGGAGAGATGAGAGGGAGAGATGAGAGAGAGACAGGGAGAGTTGAGAGAGAGAGAGAGAGAGAGAGATGAGAGAGAGACAGGGAGAGATGAGAGGGAGAGATGCGAGAGAGACATGGAGAGATGAGAGGGAGAGATGAGAAAGAGAAATGAGAGAGAGAGATGAGAGAGAGACAGGGAGAGATGAGAGATGAGAGGGAGAGATGAGAGAGAGCCAGGGAGAGATGAGAGGGAGAGATGAGATAGGGAGAGAGAGATGAGACAGGGAGAGATGAGAGGGAGAGATGAGAAAGAGAAATGAGAGAGAGACAGGGAGAGATGAGAGGGAGAGATGAGAGAGAGACAGGGAGAGATGAGAGGGAGAGATGAGAGATGAGACAGGGAGAGATGAGAGGGAGAGATGAGACAGGGAGAGATGAAATAGGGAGAGATGAAAGGGAGAGATGAGAGGGAGACAGGGAGAGATGAGAGGGAGAGATGAGAGGGAGAGATGAGAGGGAGATATGAGAGGGAGACAGGGAGAGATGAGAGGGAGAGATGAGAGAGAGACCGGGAGAGATGAGAGGGAGAGATGAGAGAGAGAGACAGGGAAAGATGAGAGAGAGAGATGAGAGAGAGACAGGGAGAGATGAGAGGGAGAGATGAGAGGGAGATATGAGAGGGAGAGATGAGAGCGAGACAGGGAGAGATGAGAGGGAGAGATGAGAGAGAGGCCGGGAGAGATGAGAGATGAGAGAGAGAGGGAGAGAGAGACAGGGAAAGATGAGAGAGAGAGACCGGGACTGATGAGAGAGAGAGATGAGAGAGAGACAGGGAGAGATGAGAGGGAGATATGAGAGGGAGAGATGAGAGCAAGACAGGGAGAGATGAGAGGGAGAGATGAGAGAGAGGCCGGGAGAGATGAGAGATGAGAGGGAGACAGGGAGAGATGAGAGGGAGAGATGAGCGGGAGAGATGAGACAGGGAGAGATGAGAGGGAGAGATGAGAGAGAGACCGGGAGAGATGAGAGGGAGAGATGAGAGAGAGACTGGGAGAGATGAGAGAGAGACAGGGAGATGAGAGAGAGACAGGGAGAGATGAGAGGGAGAGATGAGAGAGAGACCAGGAGAGATGAGAGGGAGAGATGAGAGGGAGACCGGGAGAGATGAGAGAGAGACCGGGAGAGATGAGAGAGAGACCGGGAGAGATGAGAGAGAGACAGGGAGAGATGAGAGGGAGAGATGAGAGAGAGACCGGAGAGATGAGAGGGAGAGATGAGAGAGAGACCAGGAGAGACAGGGAGAGAGACCGGGAGAGATGAGATAGAGACCGGGAGAGATGAGAGGGAGAGAAAGAGCGGTAGAGATGAGAGGGAGAGATGAGAGAGAGACCGGGAGAGACAGGGAGAGAGACAGGGAGAGATGAGAGGGAGAGATGAGAGAGAGACGCGGAGAGACACAGGGAAAGATGAGAGGGAGAGAGACCGGGAGAGACAGGGAGAGAGACGGGGAGAGAAGGAGAGATGAGGGAGAGATGAGAGAGAGACCGGGAGACAGGGAGAGATGAGAGAGAGACCGGGACATACAGGGAGAGACGGGGAGAGATGAAAGGGAGAGATGAGAGAGAGACCGGGAGACAGGGAGAGATGAGGAAGAGATGAGGGAGAGACCGGGAGAGACAGGGAGACAGGGAGAGATGAGAGAGAGACTGGGAGACAGGGAGAGATGAGAACCCTAACCCTAACCCTCTAACCCTAACCCTAAACCCCTAATCTTTACCCTTACCCTTACCTAACCCCTAATCGGTACCCTTACCTAAACCCTAATCTGTACCCTTACCATTACCTAACCCCTATTCTGTACCCTTACCTAACCCCTAATCTGTACCCTTACCTAACGCCTAATCTGTACCCTTACCCTTACCTAACCCCTAATCTGTACCCTTACCTAACCCTAATCTGTACCCTTACCTAAACCCCTAATCTTTACCCTTACCCTTAACTAAACCCTAATCTGTACCCTTACCTAACCCTAATCTGTACCCTTACCTAAACCCCTAATCTTTACCCTTACCCTTACCTAACCCCTAATCTGTACCCTTACCTAAACCCTAATCTGTACCCTTACCTAACCCCTAATCTGTACCCTTACCTAAACCCTAATCTGTACCCTTACCTAAACCCTAATCTGTACCCTTACCTAACCCCCAACCTGTACCCTTACCTAACCCCTAATCTGTACCCTTAACTATAACCCCTAATCTGTACCCTTACCTAACCCCCAATCTGTACCCTTACCCTTACCTAACCCCTAATCTGTACCCTTACCCTTACCTAAACCCTAATCTGTACCCTTACACTTACCTAACCCCTAATCTGTACCCTTACCTAACTCCTCATCTGTACCCTTACCCTTACCTAACCCCTAATCTGTACCCTTACCTAACCCTAATCTGTACCCTTACCTAAACCCCTAATCTTTACCCTTACCCTTAACCCCTAATCTGTACCCTTACCTAAACCCCTAATCTGTAGCCTTACCCTTACCTAAACCCTAATCTGTACCCTTACCTAACCCCTAATCTGTACCCTTACCTGACCCCTAATCTGTACCCTTACCTAAACCCTGATCTGTAACCTTACCTAAACCCTAATCTGTACCCTTACCTAACCCCTAATCTGTACCCTTACCTTTACCTAAACCCTAATCTGTACTCTTACCCTTACCTAAACCCTAATCTGTACCCTTACCTAAACCCTAATCTGTACCCTTACCTAAACCCTAATCTGTACCCTTACCTAACCCCCAATCTGTACCCTAACCCTTACCTAAACCCTAATCTGTACCCTTACCTAACCCCTAATCTGTACCTTTACCTGACCCCTAATCTGTACCCTTACCTAAACCCTGATCTGTAACCTTACCTAAACCCTAATCTGTACCCTTACCTAACCCCTAATCTGTACCCTTACCTAACCCCTAATCTGTACCCTTACCCTTACCTAAACCCTAATCTGTACCCTTACCCTTACCTAAACCCTAATCTGTACCCTTACCTAAACCCTAATCTGTACCCTTACCTAACCCCCAATCTGTACCCTAACCCCTAATCTGTACCCGTACCTAACCCCTAATCTGTACCCTTACCTAAACCCTAATCTGTACCCTTACCTAAATCCTAAAACACAACCTTAACCCCCTATAAATACAGTTAAGTCGGAAGTTTACATACACTTGGCTTGGAGTTATTAAAACTCGTTTTTCAACCACTCCACAAATTTCTTGTTAACAAACTATAGTTTTGTCAAATCGGTTAGGACATCTACTTTGTGCAAGACACAAGTCATTTTTCCAACAATTGTTTACAGACAGATTATTTCACTTATAATTCACTGTATCACAATTCCAGTGGGTCAGAAGTTTACATACACTAAGTTGACTGTGCCTTTAAACAGCTTGGAAAATTCCAGAAAAATGATGTCATGGCTTTAGAAGCCAAGAACATAGGAAAATAATTGTAGACCTCCACAAGTCTGGTTCATTCTTGGAAGCAATTTCCAAACTCCTGAAGGTACCAAGTCCATGAAGGTACCAAGTTCATCTGTACAAACAGTAGTACACAAGTATAAACACCATGGGACCACACAGCCATCATACCTCTCAGGAAAGAGACACTTTCTGTCTTCTAGAGATGAACGCACTTTGATGTGAAAAGTGCAAATCAATCCCAGAACAACAGCAAAGGACCTTGTGAAGATGCTGGAGGAAACCGGTACAAAAGTATCTATATCCACAGTAAAACGAGTCCAATATCGACATAACCTGAAAGGCCGCTCAGAAAGGAAGAAGCCACTGCTCCAAAACCGCCATAAAAAAGCCAGACTATGGTTTGCAACTGCACATGGGGACAAAGATCGTACTTTTTGGAGAAATGTCCTCTGGTCTGAAAAAAAAAATAGAACTGTTTGACCATAATGACCATCATTATGTTTGGAGGAAAAAGGGGGAGGCTTGCAAGCTGAAGAACACCATCCCAACCGTGAAGCACGGGGGTGGCAGCATCGTATATTGAAGCAACATCTCAAGACATCAGTCAGGAAGTTAAAGCTTGGTCACAAATGGGTCTTCCAAATGGACAAAGACCCCAAGCATACTTCCAAAGTTGTGGCAAAATGGCTTAAGGACAAGGTATTGGAGTGGCCATCATAAAGTCCTGACCTCAATCCAATAGAACATTTGTGGGCAGAACTGAAAAAGTGTGTGTGAGCAAGGAGGCCTACAAACCTGACTCAATTACACCAGCTCTGTCAGGAGGAATCGGCCAAAACTTAAAGGAATGGACCAATTTAAAAGGCAATGCTACCAAATACTAATTGAGTGTATGTAAACTTCTGACCCACTGGGAATGTGATGAAAGAAATAAAAGCTGAAATAAATCATTATCTCTACTATTATTCTGACATTTCACATTCTTAAAATAAACCGGTGATCCTAACTGACCTAAAACAGGGAATTTTTACGAGGATTAAAAGTCAGGAATTGTGAAAAACTGAGTTTAAATGTATTTGGCTAAGGTGTAAACTTCAGACTTCAACTGTATATATCTGTAGCATTTAACCTGTGGGGACAAACAACCCCCAGTTGGTCAAATGTTTGTTTTTTTACATTTTATGTGGGGTTACACACATCCACCCACCCACCCACCTACCCACCCACACACACCCACACGTCCACACACACCCACACACACCCACACACACCCACACACGTCCACACACACCCACACACGTCCACACACACCCACACACGTCCACACACACCCACACACACCCACACACACCCACACGTCCACACACACCCACACACGTCCACACACACCCACACACGTCCACACACACCCACACACGTCCACACACCCACCTACACACACCCACACACACCCACACACACCCACACGTCCACACACACCCACACACGTCCACACACACCCACACACGTCCACACACACCCACACACGTCCACACACACCCACACACACCCACACACACCCACACGTCCACACACACCCACACGTCCACACACACCCACACACGTCCACACACACCCACACACGTCCACACACACCCACACACGTCCACACACCCACCTACACACACCCACACGTCCACACACACCCACACACACCCACACGTCCACACACACCCACACGTCCACACACACCCACACACACCCACACACGTCTACACACACCCACATGTCCACACACACCCACATGTCCACACACACCCACACGTCCACACACACCCACACACGTCTACACACACCCACATGTCCACACACACCCACATGTCCACACACACCCACCCACCCACCCACCTACCCACCCACACACGTCCACAAACACCCACACGTCCACACACACCCACACACACCCACACGTCCACACACACCCACACACGTCTACACACACCCACATGTCCACACACACCCACACGTCCACACACACCCACACGTCCACACACACCCACAAGCTGGAAAGAGGGAAAACAAGGGAAAGTCAAACATTATAAAGAACATTGAGTCATTAATAGGTGGTGTTGTTCCAGACTGGAAGGAGGAAGAGGTGAAAGGACGTTGACACGACAACAAAGCAACTGACATAGTAGCCCACTAGTTCAATAACAACTTCCATACCACACACACACACACACACCCAGGTGTCCAGGTAGTTTGTTGGTGAGGTAATGTCCCAGACAGGACCCTGATCAGAGAGTGAGGGGTTATATTAAGGAAAGAGGCACTCAGATTGACACACAAGGCACAACTTACTTTTGTAAAGAAGCCCTTGAAGAATGTCCTGTCCTGTTGTGGGGCAGGTAAAGGGGAGGGGGGAGGGGCGACAACACGGACAATGTTACCGATGACTGAGGAGGGCTACCGAGTGTCCAGGTGTGTGTGATTTCTCTGTTTATGGGGGGTGGGTGGGTGGGGCTTGTAGGAGTTGAAGCTTGTTTAGGAGTGAGTCAGTGGAGAGATGGATGGATGAGGAGGCCAAGGTTGATGTTTGGTTAGGAGTGAGTCAGTGGAGAGATGGATGGATGAGGAAGCCAAGGTTGACGTTTGGTTAGGAGTGAGTCAGTGGAGAGATGGATGGATGAGGAAGCCAAGGTTGACGTTTGGTTAGGAGTGAGTCAGTGGAGAGATGGATGGATGAGGAAGCCAAGGTTGACGTTTGGTTAGGAGTGAGTCAGTGGAGAGATGGATGGATGAGGAAGCCAAGGTTGACGTTTGGTTAGGAGTGAGTCAGTGGAGAGATGGATGGATGAGGAAGCCAAGGTTGATGTTTGGTTAGGAGTGAGTCAGTGGAGAGATGGATGGATGAGGAAGCCAAGGTTGACGTTTGGTTAGGAGTGAGTCAGTGGAGAGATGGATGGATGAGGAAGCCAAGGTTGACGTTTGGTTAGGAGTGAGTCAGTGGAGAGATGGATGGATGAGGAAGCCAAGGTTGACGTTTGGTTAGGAGTGAGTCAGTGGAGAGATGGATGGATGAGGAAGCCAAGGTTGATGTTTGGTTAAGAAGAAGAATAAACATTTTGTTTTCGAGATGATAGTTTCCGGATTTGATCATATTAAAGACCAAAGGCTCATATTTCTGTGTGTTATTATGTTATAATTAAGTCTATGATTTGATAGAGCAGTCTGACTGAGTGGTGGTAGGCAGCAGCAGGCTCGTAAGCATTCATTCAAACAGCACTTTCGTGCGTTTTCCAGCAGCTCTGCTGTTTATGACTTCAAGCCTATCAACTCCCGAGATTAGGCTGGTGTAACCGATGTGAAATGGCTGGCTAGTTAGCAGGGTGCGCGCTAATAGCATTTCAAACGTCACTCGCTCTGAGACTTGGAGTAGTTGTTCCCCTTGCTCTGCATGGGTAACGCTGCTTCAAGGGTGGCTGTTTTCGATGCGTTCCTGGTTCGAGCCCAGGGAGGAGCGAGGAGAGGGACGGAAGCTATACTGTTACACTGGCAATACTAAAGTGCCTATAAGAACATCCAATAGTCAAAGGTCTATGAAATACAAATGGTATAGAGAGAAATAGTCCTATAATTCCTATAATAACTACAACCTAAAACTTCTTACCTGGGAATATTGAAGACTCATGTTAAAAGGAACCACCAGCTTTCATATGTTCTCATGTTCTGAGCAAGGAACTGAAACGTTATCTTTCTTACATGACACATATTGCACTTTTACTTTCTTCTCCAACACTTTGTTTTTGCATTATTTATCCCCATTATGCAGCTAGTTGGAGTCAGAGGCCGAGCCTTCTCTATTCTCTACTCCTCCCATTACGGGGTCTGAGACGCCGAGTCTTCTCTGGTCTCTACTCCTCCCGTTACGGGGTCTGAGACGCAGAGCCTTCTCTGGTCTCTACTCCTCCTGTTACGGGGTCTGAGACGCCGAGCCTTCTCTGGTCTCTACTCCTCCTGTTACAGGGTCTGAGACGCTGAAGCCTCGTATGCTCAAATTTACGATGATAATTTATGATGTCAATTTACCCCAAAAAATACATTTTCGCCTTTTGAGCTTCTAGTCATGAAATCTATGCAGCCTACACTCAATCACTTTTTATAGCTACTGTTTACAGGCCTCCTGGGCCATATACAGCGTTCCTCACTGAGTTCCCTGAATTCCTATCGGACCTTGTAGTCATGGCAGATAATATTCTAATTTTTGGTGACGTTAATATTCACATGGAAAAGTCCACAGACCCACTTCAAAAGGCTCCACATCATCGACTCAGTGGGTTTTGTCCAACATGTCTCCGGACCTACTCACTGCCTCAGTTATACTCTGAACCTAGTTTTGTCCCGTGGAATAATTATTGTGGATCTTCATGTTTTTCCTCATAATCCTGGACTATCGGACCACCATTTTATTACGTTTGCAATCGCAACAAATAATCTGCTCAGACCCCAACCAAGGAGCATCAAAGGCTGTGCTATAAATTCTCAGACAACCCAAAGATTCCTAGATGCCCTTCCAGACTCCCTCCACCTACCCAAGGACGTCAGAGTACAAACATCAGTTAACCACCTAACTGAGGAACTCAAATTAGCCTTGCGTAATACCCTAGATGCAGTCGCACCCCTAAAAACAAAAAAACATTTCTCATAAGAAACTAGCTCCCTGATATACAGAAAATACCAGAGCTCTGAAGAAAGCTTCCAGAAAAGTGGAACGGAAATGGCGCCACACCAAACTGGAAGTCTTCCGACTAGCTTGGAAAGACAGTACCGTGCAGTACCGAAGAGCCCTTACTGCTGCTCGATCATCCTATTTTTCTAACTTAATTGAGGAAAATAAGAACAATCCGAAATGTATTTTTGATACTGTCGCAAAGCTAACTAAAAAGCAGCATTCCCCAAGAGAGGATGACTTTCACTTCAGCAGTAATAAATTCATAAACTTCTTTGACAAAAATATCATTAGAAAGCAAATTATGGAATCCTCTTTAAATATGCGTATTTCTCCAAAGCTCAGTTGTCCCGAGTCTGCACAACTCTGCCAGGACCTAGGATCAAGAGAGACACTCTTGTGTTTTAGTACTATATCGCTTGACACAATGATGAAAATAATCATGGCCTCTAAACCTTCAAGCTGCATACTGGACCCTATTCCAACTAAACTACTGAAAGATCTGCTTCCTGTGCTTGGCCCTCCTATGTTGAACATAATAAACGGCTCTCTATCCACCGGATGTGTACCAAACTCACTAAAAGTGGCAGTAATAAAGCCTCTCTTGAAAAAGCCAAACCTTGACCCAGAAAATATTTTTTTAACTATCGGCCTATGTTGAAACTTCGATTCCTCTCAACATTTTTAGAAAAGGCTGTTGCGCTGCAACTCACTGCCTTCCTGAAGACAAACAATGTATATGAAATGCTTCAGTCTGGTTTTAGACCCCATCATAGCACTGAGACTGCACTTGTGAAGGTGGTAAATGACCTTTTAATGGCATCAGACCGAGGCTCTGCATCTGTCCTCGTGCTCCTAGACCTTAGTGCTGCTTTTGATACCATCGATCACCACATTCTTTTGGAGAGATTGGAAACCCAAATTGGTTATCTTATCTGTCTGAAAGATATCAGTTTGTCTCTGTGGATGGTTTGTCCTCTGACAAATCAACTGTAAATTTCGGTGTTCCTCAAGGTTCCGTTTTAGGACCACTATTGTTTTCACTATATGTTTACCTCTTGGGGATGTCATTCAGAAACATAATGTAAACTTTCACTGCTATGTGGACGATACACAGCTGTACATTTTGATGAAATATGGTGAAGCCCCAAAATTGCCCTCGCTGGAAGCCTGTGTTTCAGACATAAGGAAGTGGATGGCTGCAAACTTTTTACTTTTAAACTCGGACAAAACAGATATGCTTGTTCTAGGTCCCAAGAAACAAAGAGATCTTCTGTTGGATCTGACAATTAGTCTTGATGGTTGTACAGTCGCCTCAAATAAAACTGTGAAGGACCTCGGCGTTACTATGGACCCTGATCTCTCTTCTGAAGAACATATCAAGACTGTTTCAAGTACAGCTTTTTTCCATCTACGTAACATTGCAAAAATCAGAAACTTTCTGTCCAAAAATGATGCAGAAAAATGTATCCATGCTTTTGTCACTTCTAGATTAGACTACTGCAATGCTCTACTTTCCAGCTACCCGGATAAAGCTAAAAACGCCTGCTAGAATCTTGACTAGAACCCCAAAATGTGATCATATTACTCCAGTGCTAGCCTCTCTACACTGGCTTCCTGTTAAAGCTAGGGCAGATTTCAAGGTTTTACTGCTAACCTACAAAGCAATTTTGTCCTGCCGTACATACCTACACGTACACTACGGTCACAAGACGCAGGCCTCCTAACTGTCCCTAGAATTTCTAAGCAAACAGCTGGATGCAGGGCTTTCTCCTATGGAAAGGTCTGCCTATTCATGTGAGAGACGCAGACTCTGTCTCAACCTTTAAGTCTTTACTGAAGACTCATCTCTTCAGTGGGTCATATGATTGAGTGTAGTCTGGCCCAGGAGTGTGAAGGTGAATGGAAAGGCTCTGGAGCAACGAACTGCCCTTGCTGTCTCTGCCGGGCCGGTTCCCCTCTCTCCACTGGGATTCTCTGCATCGAACCCGATTACGGGGGCTGAGTCACTGGCTTACTGGTGCTCTTCCATGCCATCTCTAGGAAGGGTGTGTCACTTGAGTGGGTTGAGTCACTGACGTGGTCTTCCTGTCTGGGTTGGCGCCCCCCCTTGGGTTGTGCCACGGCGGAGATCTTTGTGGGCTATACTCTGCCTTGTCTCAGGATGGTAAGTTGGTGGTTGAAGATATCCTTCTAGAGGGTTGGGGCTGTGCTTTGGGGTTATATCCTGCCTGTTTGGCCCTGTCCGGGGGTATCGGCGGATGGGGCCACAGAGTCTCCCGACCCCTCCTGTCTTATCCGGTGTCCTGTGTGAATTTAATCATGCTCTCTCTAATTCTCTCTCTCTCGCTCTCTCTCTCTCTCTCTCTGAGGACCTGAGCCCTAGGACCATGCCTCAGGACTACCTGGCATGATGACTCCTTGCTGTCCCCAGTCCACCTGGCCGTGCTGAATTTCTGTACAGCACTTTGAGATATCAGATGATGTAAGAAGGGCTTTATAAATACATTTGATTTGATTTGACGTGCAGGCCAGAGCAGGACGTGCAGGACAGAGCAGGACGTGTGGACAGAGCAGGATGTGAGGACAGAGCAGGATGTGAGGACAGAGCAGGATGTGAGGACAGAGCAGGATGTGAGGACAAAGCAGGACGTGAGGACAGAGCAGGACGTGAGGACAAAGCAGGACGTGAGGACAGAGCAGGACGTGAGGACAGAGCAGGACGTGAGGACAAAGCAGGACGTGAGGACAGAGCAGGACGTGAGGACAGAGCAGGACGTGAGGACAAAGCAGGACAGAGCAGGATGTGAGGACAGAGCAGGATGTGAGGACAGAGCAGGACGTGAGGACAGAGCAGGACAGAGCAGGACGTGAGGACAGAGCAGGATGTGAGGACAGAGCAGGACGTGAGGACAGAGCAGGACGTGAGGACAGAGCAGGACGTGAGGACAGAGCAGGACGTGAGGACAGAGCAGAACGTGAGGACAGAGCAGGACATGAGGACAGAGCAGGACGTGAGGACAGAGCAGGATGTGAGGACAGAGCAGGACGCGAGGACAGAGCAGGATGTGAGGACAGAGCAGGACGTGAGGACAGAGCAGGATGTGAGGACAGAGCAGGACGTGAGGACAGAGCAGGACGTGAGGACAGAGCATGATGTGAGGACAGAGCAGGATGTGAGGACAGAGCAGGATGTGAGGACAGAGCAGGATGTGAGGACAGAGCAGGACGTGAGGACAGAGCAGGACGTGAGGACAAAGCAGGACGTGAGGACAGAGCAGGATGTGAGGACAGAGCAGGATGTGAGGACAGAGCAGGATGTGAGGACAGAGCAGGACGTGAGGACAAAGCAGGACGTGAGGACAGAGCAGGATGTGAGGACAGAGCAGGACGTGAGGACAGAGCAGGATGTGAGGACAGAGCAGGACGTGAGGACAGAGCAGAACGTGAGGACAGAGCAGGACATGAGGACAGAGCAGGATGTGAGGACAGAGCAGGACGTGAGGACAGAGCAGGATGTGAGGACAGAGCAGGATGTGAGGACAGAGCAGGACGTGAGGACAAAGCAGGACGTGAGGACAGAGCAGGATGTGAGGACAGAGCAGGATGTGAGGACAGAGCAGGATGTGAGGACAAAGCAGGACGTGAGGACAGAGCAGGATGTGAGGACAGAGCAGGATGTGAGGACAGAGCAGGATGTGAGGACAAAGCAGGACGTGAGGACAGAGCAGGATGTGAGGACAGAGCAGGATGTGAGGACAGAGCAGGATGTGAGGACAGAGCAGGATGTGAGGACAGAGCAGGATGTGAGGACAGAGCAGGACGTTCTCTCTCCCTGCCTTGGGAATATGGAAGTGTTTGCATGTACTATGTAATATAGCAGCCATTGTTAGAGCAGCATCTCTATACTGTTCTTCGTACTGCATCTATATGTATATATACAGTACCCGTCACACGTTTTGACACACCTACTCATCTTTCTTTATTTTTTATTATTTTCTACATTGTAGAATAATAGCGAAGACGTCAAAACTATGAAACAACACACATGGAATCATGTAGTAACCTAACAAGTGTTAAACACATCCAAATATATTTATATGTGACCCTTTGTCTTGATGACCGCTTTGCTCTTGGCCTTGAATGTTGTAACCCTACTTTATCTGTGTTGTCTAGATTGTCCATCTGTGTTGTCTAGATTGTCCATCTGTGTTGTCTAGATTGTCCATCTGTGTTGTCTAGATTGTCCATCTGTGTTGTCTAGATTGTCCATCTGTGGATGCTCTCAGATGGACATACTATCTGCTAATAAGCAACTGCTTAATAAGGTTATGGTTTGGGCTAGGTTTAGATTTACAATAAGCATTAGGATAAGGATTAAGGTTAGGATTAGGATAAGGGTTAAGCTTAAAATAAGGGTTAAGGTTAGGATAAGGGTTAAGGTTAGGATTAGGATAAGGGTTAAGCTTAAAATAAGGGTTAAGGTTAGGATAAGGGTTAAGGTTAGGATAAGGGTTAAGGTTAAGTTTAGGGTTAGGATAAGGTTTAAGGTTAGGGTTAAGGTTAGACTAAGGGTTAAGGTTAGGGTTAGAAAGGTTTAGGATAAGGGTTAGAAATGTTTAGGATAAGGGTTAAGGTTAGGGTTAGAAAGGTTTAGGATAAGGGTTAGGGTTAAGGTTAGACTAAGGGTTAAGGTTAGGGTTAGAAAGGTTTAGGATAAGGGTTAGAAATGTTTAGGATAAGGGTTAAGGTTAGGGTTAGAAAGGTTTAGGATAAGGGTTAGGATAAGGTTTAGGATAAGGGTTAAGGTTAAGTTTGGGGTTAGGATAAGGGTTAAGGTTAGGGTCTAATGAATTTATTAAATTGACTTCCTTATATGAACCATCTCAGTCAAATCTTTTAACTTGTTGCGTTTATATTGTTATTCTGTACAGATAGTTGAAATGCTACTGATGGTCTGTAGAGCATCCACAGATGGACTATCCAGATGGACTATCCAGACGGACTATCCAGACGGACTATCCAGATGGACTATCCAGGTGGACTATCCAGGCGGACTATCCAGATGGACTATCCAGGTGGACTATCCAGACGGACTATCCAGACGGACTATCCAGACGGACTATCCAGGTGGACTACCCAGGTGGACTATCCAGATGGACTACCCAGATGGACTATCCAGGTGGACTATCCAGATGGACTATCCAGGTGGACTATCCAGATGGACTATCCAGGTGGACTATCCAGATGGACTATCCAGGTGGACTATCCAGGTGGACTATCCAGGTGGACTATCCAGATGGACTATCCAGGTGGACTATCCAGATGGACTATCCAGATGGCCTATAGAATGTTGCTTGTTGCTTGAACTCCTCCGGCACCGCGACAGGAAGCACATAGACAGACTAGCGTCCGCTGGTCAGTCTGTCTATCTGCCCTGTGCTCAGTGAACTAGGCTGAGCTTGACAGACAGACGGAGGGAGGGTCTGGACCTGTAGAGCCAGACTGAAGGGTACAACAGGATACGGGGTGGAGTGAGTATCAGTGTTTGACACATTGCTCCTGTGTACATTCAGAGCCAGGCGTCAGACTGGGGAATAAACGCGTCAGATCTACGGGAAACCCAAGTACGTGACGCCGCATGATGAAAGATGAGGAAAACTACCGTGATGGAGGAAACTGTTAGGTGTCAGGATGGACAGAGGGGAGTAGGGAGGGGGAAGGGAGAGGACGAGCCCACAGGCTCAGAATGGACAGAGTGGAGTAGAGGGGGAAGGGAGAGGACGAGCCCACAGGCTCAGAATGGACAGAGTGGAGTAGGGAGGGGGAAGGGAGAGGACGAGCCCACAGGCTCAGAATGGACAGAGTGGAGTAGGGAGGGGGAAGGGAGAGGACGAGCCCACAGGCTCAGAATGGACAGAGTGGAGTAGGGAGGGGGAAGGGAGAGGACGAGCCCACAGGCTCAGAATGGACAGAGTGGAGTAGGGAGGGGGAAGGGAGAGGACGAGCCCACAGGCTCAGAATGGACAGAGTGGAGTAGAGGGGGAAGGGAGAGGACGAGCCCACAGGCTCAGAATGGACAGAGTGGAGTAGGGAGGGGGAAGGGAGAGGACGAGCCCACAGGCTCAGAATGGACAGAGTGGAGTAGGGAGGGGGAAGCGAGAGGACGAGCCCACAGGCTCAGAATGGACAGAGTGGAGTAGTGGGGGAAGGGAGAGGACGAGCCCACAGGCTCAGAATGGACAGAGTGGAGTAGAGGGGGAAGGGAGAGGACGAGTCCACAGGCCTGTTAGGTGTCAGAATGGACAGAGTGGAGTAGGGAGGGGGAAGGGAGAGGACGAGCCCACAGGCTCAGAATGGACAGAGTGGAGTAGAGGGGGAACGGAGAGGACGAGTCCACAGGCCTGTTAGGTGTCAGGATGGACAGAGGGGAGTAGAGAGGGGGAAGGGAGAGGACGAGCCCACAGGCTCAGGATGGACAGAGAGGAGTAGAGAGGGAAGGGAGAGGACGAGCCCACAGGCTCAGGATGGACAGAGTGGAGTAGAGGGGGAAGGGAGAGGACGAGCCCACAGGCTCAGGATGGACAGAGGGGAGTAGAGAGGGAAGGGAGAGGACGAGCCCACAGGCTCAGAATGGACAGAGTGGAGTAGAGGGAGAAGGGAGAGGACGAGCCCACAGGCTCAGAATGGACAGAGAGGAGTAGAGGGGGAAGGGAGAGGACGAGCCCACAGGCCTGTTAGGTGTCAGAATGGACAGAGGTGAGTAGAGATGGGGAAGGGAGAGGACGAGCCCACAGGCCTGTTAGGTGTCAGAATGGACAGAGTGGAGTAGGGAGGGGGAAGGGAGAGGACGAGCCCACAGGCCTGTAGTCGGGTGATTAGTGAAAGACTGTCCAGCGACTAGACTACATAGTGAGACAGAGAGAGGTCTACCTACCGTCTTGAGACGCTTCACAGCACCCTCACAGATATGCATTCCTCTGGACTCCTCCACCTCTACATGGCCCAGGTACTAGAGACAGAGAGGGAGACAGGAGAGAGAACAGAGTTAGTGAGGTACTAGAGACAGAGAGAGAGACAGGAGAGAGAACAGAGTTAGTGAGGTACTAGAGACAGAGAGGGAGACAGGAGAGAGAACAGAGTTAGTGAGGTACTAGAGACAGAGAGAGAGACAGGAGAGAGAGAGAACAGAGTTAGTGAGGTACTAGAGACAGAGAGGGAGACAGGAGAGAGAGAGAACATAGTTAGTGAGGTACTAGAGACAGAGAGGGAGACAGGAGCGAGAGAGAGAACAGAGTTAGTGAGGTACTAGAGACAGAGAGGGAGACAGGAGAGAGAGAGAGAACAGAGTTAGTGAGGTACTAGAGACAGAGAGGGAGACAGGAGAGAGAACAGAGTTAGTGAGGTACTAGAGACAGAGAGAGAGACAGGAGAGAGAACAGAGTTAGTGAGGTACTAGAGACAGAGAGAGAGACAGGAGAGAGAACAGAGTTAGTGAGGTACTAAAGACAGAGAGAGAGACAGGAGAGAGAGAGAACATAGTTAGTGAGGTACTAGAGACAGAGAGGGAGACAGAGAGAGAGAGAGAACAGAGTTAGTGAGGTACTAGAGACAGAGAGAGAGACAGGAGAGAGAACAGAGTTAGTGAGGTACTAGAGACAGAGAGAGAGACAGGAGAGAGAACAGAGTTAGTGAGGTACTAAAGACAGAGAGAGAGACAGGAGAGAGAGAGAACATAGTTAGTGAGGTACTAGAGACAGAGAGGGAGACAGGAGAGAGAGAGAGAACAGAGTTAGTGAGGTACTAGAGACAGAGAGGGAGACAGGAGAGAGAACAGAGTTAGTGAGGTACTAGAGACAGAGAGAGAGACAGGAGAGAGAACAGAGTTAGTGAGGTACTAAAGACAGAGAGGGAGACAGGAGAGAGAGAGAACATAGTTAGTGAGGTACTAGAGACAGAGAGAGAGACAGGAGAGAGAACAGAGTTAGTGAGGTACTAGAGACAGAGAGAGAGACAGGAGAGAGAACAGAGTTAGTGAGGTACTAAAGACAGAGAGAGAGACAGGAGAGAGAGAGAACATAGTTAGTGAGGTACTAGAGACAGAGAGGGAGACAGGAGAGAGAGAGAGAACAGAGTTAGTGAGGTACTAGAGACAGAGAGGGAGACAGGAGAGAGAACAGAGTTAGTGAGGTACTAGAGACAGAGAGAGAGACAGGAGAGAGAACAGAGTTAGTGAGGTACTAAAGACAGAGAGGGAGACAGGAGAGAGAGAGAACCTAGTTAGTGAGGTACTAGAGACAGAGAGAGAGACAGGAGAGAGAACAGAGTTAGTGAGGTACTAAAGACAGAGAGAGAGACAGGAGAGAGAGAGAACAGAGTTAGTGAGGTACTAGAGACAGAGAGGGAGACAGGAGAGAGAACAGAGTTAGTGAGGTACTAGAGACAGAGAGAGAGACAGGAGAGAGAACAGAGTTAGTGAGGTACTAGAGACAGAGAGGGAGACAGGAGAGAGAACAGAGTTAGTGAGGTACTAGAGACAGAGAGGGAGACAGGAGAGAGAGAGAGAACAGAGTTAGTGAGGTACTAGAGACAGAGAGAGAGACAGGAGAGAGAACAGAGTTAGTGAGGTACTAGAGACAGAGAGGGAGACAGGAGAGAGAACAGAGTTAGTGAGGTACTAGAGACAGAGAGGGAGACAGGAGAGAGAACAGAGTTAGTGAGGTACTAGAGACAGAGAGAGAGACAGGAGAGAGAGCGAGAACAGAGTTAGTGAGCAGAGCACGAAACAGCAGGTTGTGAGTGGTGACGTCCTCTTCCTGCCAGGGGAAAGGTCATCCTGCCAAAGGGCCACTGCTGCTCCTGTACATGACTGGCTGAAGGACTACACGTGGATGTCGACGTCCCAAATGCCAACCTATTCCCTATTTTAGTGCACTACTTTTGGTCAAAAGTGTAGGGAATAGGTTGTCATTTGGGACACAGAGTATCTATCAATAGACGGAAAGAGCTCCCTAGCCAGTGTGTCCCCCGCCCCTGACCTATGGTCCCTTGGGATGGCGAGGGTCAGACCTGGAGCCCTGTGGGCAGGCAGCCATTGTTGCTGCTTCCCTCCACACACCAGAGTTCTCATTCTCAGCCCGAACACCGACAGGGCAGTTTTTTTACCAGGACGTCTGTGCAGCGTAAAAAAAAGAAGAACTGTTTCCTAAAGTTCTCTCTCTCTCTCTCTCAGCACCAGGATATCGTCTGAGCCAGAGACATTTGTGGCCATGAAACTTCATTTCTGTTCATTGAAATGTTTCAAATTGCGTTAGAATAGCAGGGACGGTCCAGGACAGAGACTGGAAGTCAGAAATGACCCCTATCCCAACGGTTACTTAATATTACATATATATTATAGAGACTGGCAGTACATGTTGCTAAGCATCACTGAGACCAGAAGACCACTCGGCCTGTGTTGCTAAGCATCACTGAGACCAGAAGACCACATCGCCTGTGTTGCTAAGCATCACTGAGACCAGAAGACCACTCGGCCTGTGTTGCTAAGCATCACTGAGACCAGAAGACCACATGGCCTGTGTTGCTAAGCATCACTGAGACCAGAAGACCACATGGCCTGTGTTGCTAAGCATCACTGAGACCAGAAGACCACATGGCCTGTGTTGCTAAGCATCACTGAGACCAGAAGAACACATGGCCTGTGTTGCTAAGCATCACCGAGACCAGAAGACCACTCGGCCTGTGTTGCTAAGCATCACTGAGACCAGAAGACCACATGGCCTGTGTTGCTAAGCATCACCGAGACCAGAAGACCACTCGGCCTGTGTTGCTAAGCATCACTGAGACCAGAAGAACACATGGCCTGTGTTGCTAAGCATCACCGAGACCAGAAGACCACTCGGCCT